>NW_019942628.1:0-28115 GCF_002910315.2 Salvelinus sp. IW2-2015
TAGGGTATATCTACTGTAACAACATGTTGGTCTGTAGGGTATATCTACTATAACAACATGTAAATATTTGTAGCACAGAGAGACAAAGGAGAGACAGACTGTAATGTTATGATACATAGGTAGAGGTTATCTTCTTCCTTTGTGCCTTGTTATCTCAGGGGTGGAAGAGACAGTAGGATGTTACTGTGTGTTGGCGGGTGGAAATGGTTGTGAAACAGTGTCATCTTGTGGACTAGATAGATGTATACAATGTCTGAGTTGTCCTAGAAGGCTCTCTCTATTCCTTAGTGCAGGGGAATTCAACTCTTACCCTACGAGGTCCAGAGCCTGCTGGTTTTCTGTTCTACCTGATAATTAATTGCACCCAACTGGCTTCCCAGGTCTAAATCAGTCCCTTATTAGAGGTGAAGAATGGGGGAGGCCCACTGGGCACAGATGTAATTTCAACGTCTATTCCAGATTGATTCAACATAATTTCATTGAAATGACGTGGAAACAACATTGAGTCAACCAGTGAGTGCCCAGTGGGTGGCTTCGAGGTCCAGGTTTGAATTTGAGGGCCTTAGTGGATTATTATTATTCACTAGTAGGCTGCTCAAGGTCTAGACTACCTGATGTATTATCTATACAGCCATACATTATAGCCATACATTATAGCCATACATTATAGCCATACATTATATCCATACATTATAGCCATACATTATAGCCATAAAATATACCCATGTATTGATTGAAAAAATTATAGCCATACATTTTATCCATACATTATAGCCATAAATTTTACCCATGTATTGTATCCATACATTATAGCCATACATTTTATCCATACATTATAGACATACATTCTCACCATGCAATATATCCATACAGTATAGCCATAAAATGTATTCATACATTATATCCATTCATTATATCCTTACATTATATCCATACATTGTATCCATATATTAAAGCCCTACATTATAGCCATACATTATATCCTTACATTATATCCATACATTGGATTCATACATTATGTCAATCATTATAGCCCTACATTATAGCCATACATTGTATCCATTATATACATACATTATAGCCATACATTGTATCCATACATTGTATCCTTACATTATATCCATACATTGGATCCATACATTATAGACATAAACTATATCCATACATTATAGACATACAGTATAGCCATACATTAAATCCATACATTACATCTATGCATTATATCCATGTATTATATCCTTACATTATATCCATACATTATAGCCATAAACTGATCCATACATTATTGGCATACATTATATCCATTCATTATATCCTTACATTATATCCATACATTGTATCCATACATTATAGCCCTACATTACAGACATATTTTATATATTCATCCTGCTGATTAATGATGAGAAAATCTACATCACCATCTCTTTCTACAATGTCAGATATTGGCTCTTGGCCATTGGCCCACAAACGCCTCTTAAATCATTAGAAGGGATTTCTTTGATTTCACTCTGGTTTAGTGGAAAGAGGGTTATGAATGGGAAAGACAATGTAATTATAGCAGGGAAAATAGATGAGTAAAATATTTTTGGGACGACTGCTCTTGTTGCAATGTTTAATCCACTCCATCTCATTGGTCCAGGTCAGTCTAATTGTGTAGTTACATTTGTGTCATTTAGCAGACATTCTTATCCAGAGTAACTTAGAGTAGTGTGTATATACATGTTTGTACTGGTCCCACATGGGAATCAAACGCACCACTCTGGCGTTGCAAGCGCCATGCTCTACCAACTGAGCCACACCCTCCTCTCTATGACCTCTCCTCCACACCCTCCTCTCTATGATCTCTCCTCCACACCCTCCTCTCTATGATCTCTCCTCCACACACCCTCCTCTCTATGATCTCTCCTCCACACACCCTCCTCTCTATGACCTCTCCTCCACACACCCTCCTCTCTATGACCTCTCCTCCACACACCCTCCTCTCTAATACTCTCCCTCACCACACCCTCCTCTCTATGACCTCTCCTCCACACACCCTCTCTCCTATGACCTCTCCTCCACACACCCTCCTCTCTATGACCTCTCTCCACACACCCTCCTCTCTATGACCTCTCCTCCACCCACACCCTCTCTCTATGACCTCTCCTCCACAACACCCTTTCTCTAGACCTCTCCCCCACACACCCTCCTCTCTATGACCTCTCCTCCACACTACTAACCCTCCTCTCTATGACCTCTCCTCCACACAACCCTCCCTCTCTGCCCTCTCCTCCCCAGCCCTCCTCTCTATGACCTCCCTCCACACACCCTCCTCTCTCTGCCCTCTCCTCCACACACCCTCCTCTCTCTGCCCTCTCCTCACACCCCTCTTCTCTCTGCTCTCCTCCACACACCCTCCTCTCTCTGCCCCCTCCTCCACACACCCTCCTCTCTCTGCCCTCCTTCCTCCACACACCATCCTCTCTATGACCTCTCTCCACACACCCTCCTCTCTATGACCTCTCCTCCATCACCCTCCTCTATACGACCTCTCCTCCACACACCCTCCTCTCTCTGACCTCTCCTCCACACACCTCCTCTCTATGACCTCTCCTCCAGACACCCTCCTCTCTATGACCTCTCCTCCACACACCCCCTCTCTATGACCTCTCCTCCACACACCCTCCTCTCTATGCCCTCCCTCCCACAACACCGTCATCTCTATGACCCTCCTCCACACACCCTCCTCTCTATGACCTCTCCTCCACACACCCTCCTCTCTCTGCCTCTCCTCCACACCCTCCTCTCTCTGCCTCTCTCCTCACACCCTCTCTCTCTGCCTCTCCTCCACACACCTCCTCTCTCTGCCCTCTCCTCCACAACACCCTCCTCTCTCTGCCCTCTCCTCCACACACCCTCCTCTCTATGACCTCTCCTCCACACACCTCTCTCTTGACCCTCCTCCACACACCCTCCTCTCTATGACCTCTCCTCCCACACACCCCTCCTCTCTCTGACTCTCCTCCACACACCTCCTCTCTCTGCCTCTCCTCCACACACTCTCCTCTCTATGACCTCTCCTCCACACACCCTCCTCTCTATGACCTCTCCTCCACACACCCTCCTCTCTATGACCTCTCCTCCACACACCCTCCTTCTCTGCCTCTCCTCCACACACCCTCCTCTCTATGACCTCTCCTCCACACACCCCTCCTCTCTATGACCTCTCCTCCACACACCGTCATCTCTATGACCTCTCTCCACACACCCTCCTCTCTCTGAACCTCTACTCCACACCCCCTCCCTGCCTTCCTCACCCTCCTCTCTCTGCCCTACTCCTCCACACCTCTTCTCTGCCCTCCCTCCACACCCCCTCTCTCTGCCCTCTCCTCCACACACCCTCCTCTCTCTGCCTCTCCTCCACACACCCTCCTCTCTCTGCCCTCTCCTCCACACACCCTCCTCTCTCTGCCTCTCTCCACACCTCCTCTAGACCCTCCTCCACACACCCTCTCTCTATGACCTCCTCCCACACCCTCTCTCTATGACCTCTCCTCCACACACCCTACTCCTGTGTCCACACATAAGTATGCTTTTTTTGCCCCTCTCTGCGGCCAGCACACTCCTCATATAACATGCTGTGTGAGTACGGCCATTTTATTGGAAAGGTTTTTTTGTCACAGGGAATATAGTTTAGTGATGGAAGGGAGATACAGCACAGTCTGTTTAAAAGTTAAGCCACTGTTCATTTTCAAGGTAAATGTTTTCTGCCGATACGGTTTCGAGTAATTTCATGGTTGTTAAATCCGACGCGAGGAGCGTTCCTCGGTCATTACTGCGTCTCGTCCCTAGCGGCGCTTCTTCCAACCGCAATTCCTCAAACAGCCACACAGGCTTCTGGGGCTTTCCAAAACTTCAACACACACACACGGGTCTGTGTGTGAGGGTTGTTATCTTATGGGGGGGGGGGGGGGGGGTGTTGGATGTTGGGGTTAGCCAGGTTCAGGATGTTTGGTAGCCAGGTCGGATTTTGGTTTAGCCAGGTTCAGGATGTTTGGGTTAGCCAGGTAAAGATGTTTGGGTAGCCAGGTTAAAGATGTTTGGGTTAGCCAGGTTCAGGATGTTTGGGTTAGCCAGGTTCAGGATGTTGGGGTTAGCCAGGTTCAGGATGTTGGTGTTAGCCAGGTTCAGGATGTTTGGGTTAGCCAGGTTAAAGATGTTTGGGTTAGCCAGGTTAAAGATGTTGGTGTTAGCCAGGTTCAGGATGTTTGGGTTAGCCAGGTTCAGGATGTTTGGGTTAGCCAGGTTAAAAGATGTTTGGGTTAGCCAGGTTCAGGATGTTGGGTTAGCCAGGTTCAGGATGTTTGGTTAGCCAGGTTCAGGAATGTTTGGGTTAGCCAGGTTCAGGAATGTTGGTGTTAGCCAGGTTCAGGATGTTGGTGTTAGACAGGTTCAGGATGTTTGGGTTAGCCAGGTTAAAGATGTTTGGGTTAGCCAGGTTAAAGATGTTGGTGTTAGCCAGGTTCAGGATGTTTGGGTTAGCCAGGTTCAGGATGTTTGGGTTAGCCAGGTAAAGAGTTTGGGTTAGCCAGGTTCAGGATGTTGGTGTTAGCCAGGTTAAAGATGTTGGGGTTAGCCAGGTTCAGGATGTTGGTGTTAGCCAGGTTCAGGATGTTTGGGTTAGCCAGGTTAAAGATGTTGGGGTTAGCCAGGAAAGATTGTTGGGTTAGCCAGGTTCAGGATGTTGGGTAGCCAGGTTAAAGATGTTTGGGGTTAGCCAGGTTCAGGATGTTTGGTTAGCCAGGTTAAAGATGTTGGGGTTAGCCAGGTTCGATGTTGGTGTTTAGCCAGGTCAGGATGTTTGGGTTAGCCAGGTTAGGATGTGGGGTTGCAGGTTAAAGATGTTGGGGTTAGCCAGGTTCAGGATGTTTGGGTTAGCCAGGTTAAAGATGTTTGGGTTAGCCAGGTTAAAGCTGTTGGGGGTTAGCCAGGTTAAAGATGTGGGTGGGTTAGCCAGGTTCAGGATGTTTGGGTTAGCCAGGTTAAGAATGTTTGGGTTAGCCAGGTTAAAGATGTTGTGTTAGCCAGGTTAAAGATGTTGGGGTTAGCCAGGTTCAGGATGTTGGGGTTAGCCAGGTTAAAGTGTTGGGTTAGCCAGGTTCAGGATGTTGGGTTAGCCAGGTTCAGGATGTTGGGTTAGCCAGGTTCAGGATGTTTGGGTTGCCAGGTTCAGGATGTTGGTGTTAGCCAGGTTCAGGATGTTGGTGTTAGCCAGGTTCAGGATGTTTGGGTTAGCCAGGTTAAAGATGTTTGGGTTAGCAGTTAAAGATGTTGGTTTAGCAGGTTCAGGATGTTTGGGTTAGCCAGGTTCAGGATGTTTGGGTTAGCCAGGTTAAATGTTTGGGTTAGCCAGGTTAAAGATGTTGGTGTTAGCCAGGTTAAGATGTTGGGGTTAGCCAGTTTAAAGATGTTGGGGTTAGCCAGGTTAAAGATGTTGGGGTTAGCCAGGTTCAGGATGTTGGGGTTGCCAGGTTAAAGATGTTGGTGTTAGCCAGGTTCAGGATGTTGGGTTAGCCAGGTTAAAGATGTTGGGGTTAGCCAGGTCAGGATGTTGGGGTTAGCCAGGTTAAAGATGTTTGGGGTTAGCAGGTTCAGGATGTTGGGGTTAGCCAGGTTAAAGATGTTGGGTTAGCCAGGTTAAGATGTTGGTGTTAGCCAGGTTAAAGATTTTTGGGTTAGCCAGGTTAAGATGTTGGTGTTAGCCAGGTTCAGGATGTTGGGGTTAGCCAGGTTCAGGATGTTGGGTTAGCCAGGTTAAAGATGTTGGGGTTAGCCAGGTTAAAGATGTTGGGGGTTAGCCAGGTTAAAGATGTTGGGGTTAGCCAGGTTCAGGGATGTTGGGGTTGCCAGGTTAAAGATGTTGGGGTTAGCCAGGTTCAGGATGTTGGGGTTAGCCAGGTAAAGATGTTTGGGTTAGCCAGGTTCAGGATGTTGGGGTTAGCCAGGTTAAAGATGTTGGGTTAGCCAGGTTAAAGATGTTGGTGTTAGCCAGGTTAAAGATGTTTGGGTTAGCCAGGTTAAAGATGTTGGTGTTAGCCAGGTTCAGGATGTTGGGTTAGCCAGGTTCAGGATGTTGGGGTTAGCCAGGTTAAAGATGTTTGGGTTAGCCAGGTTAAAGATGTTGGTGTTAGCCAGGTTAAGATGTTGGGGTTAGCCAGGTTAAAGTGTTGGGGTTAGCCAGGTTCAGGATGTTGGGGTTAGCCAGGTTCAGGATGTTTGGGGTTAGCCAGGTTAAAGATGTTTGGGTTAGCCAGGTTAAAGATGTTTGGGTTAGCCAGGTTAAAGATGTTGGGGTTAGCCAGGTTAAAGATGTTGGGGTTAGCCAGGTTAAAGAATGTTGGTGTTACCAGGTTAAAGATGTTGGGTTAGCCAGGTTAAAGATGTTGGTGTTAGCCAGGTTCAGGATGTTGGGGTTAGCCAGGTTAAAGATGTTGGGGTTAGCCAGGTTAAAGATGTTGGTGTTAGCCAGGTTAAAGATGTTGGTGTTAGCCAGGTTCAGGATGTTGGTGTTAGCCAGGTTAAAGATGTTGGTGTTAGCCAGGTTAAAGATGTTGGTGTTCCAGGTTCAGGATGTTGGGTTAGCCAGGTTAAAGATGTTGGGGTTAGCCAGGTTAAAGATGTTGGTGGTTAGCCAGGTTAAAGATGTTGGTGTTAGCCAGGTTCAGGATGTTGGGGTTAGCCAGGTTCAGGATGTTGGGGTTAGCCAGGTTAAAGATGTTTGGGTTAGCCAGGTTAAAGATGTTTGGGTAGCCAGGTTAAAGATGTTGTGTTAGCCGGTTAAAGATTTGGGGTTAGCCAGGTTCAGGATGTTGGGGTTAGCCAGGTTAAAGATGTTTGGGTTAGCCAGGTTAAAGATGTTTGGGTTAGCCAGGTTAAAGATGTGGGGTTAGCCAGGTTCAAGATGTTTGGGTTAGCCAGGTTAAAGATGTTTGGGTTAGCCAGGTTAAAGATGTTGGGGTTAGCCAGGTTCAGGATGTTGGGTTAGCCAGGTTCAGGAGTTGGGGTTAGCCAGGTTAAAGATGTTTTGGGTTAAGCCAGGTTAAAGATGTTTGGGTTAGCCAGGTTAAAGATGTTGGTTAGCCAGGTTAAAGATGTTGGGTTAGCCAGGTTAAAGATGTTGGGGTTAGCCAGGTTAAAGATGTTGGGTTAGCCAGGTTAAAGATGTTGGGTTAGCCAGGTTCAGATGTTGGGGTTAGCCAGGTTAAAGATGTTGGTGTTAGCCAGGTTCAGGATGTTGGGGTTAGCCAGGTTCAGGATGTTGGGGTTAGCAGTTAAAGATGTTTGGTTAGCCAGGTTAAAGATGTTTGGGTTAGCCAGGTTAAAGAGATGTTTGGGTTAGCCAGGTTCAGATGTTGGGGTTAGCCAGGTAAAGATGTTTGGGTAAGCCAGGTTAAAGATGTTGGTGTTAGCCAGGTTCAGGATGTTGGGGTTAGCCAGGTTCAAGGATGTTGGGGTTAGCCAGGTTAAAGATGTTGGGGTTAGCCAGGTTCAGATGTGGGTTACCAGGTTCAGGATGGGTTAGCCAGGTTCAAGATGTTGGGGTTAGCCAGGTTAAAGATGTTGGGGTTAGCCAGGTAAAGATGTGGGGTTAGCCAGGTTAAAGATGTTGGGGTTAGCCAGGTTAAAGATGTTGGGGTTAGCCAGGTTAAGATGTTGGGGTTAGCCAGGTTAGTAGGTGTGATGATGTTGGTTTAGCCAGGTTAAAGATGTTGGGGTTACCAGGTTCAGGATGTTGGGGTTAGCCAGGTTCAGAGTTGGGTAGCCAGGTTAAGATGTTGGGGTTAGCCAGGTTCAGATGTTGGGTTAGCCAGGTTAAAGATGTTTGGGTTAGCCAGGTTCAGGATGTTGGGGTTAGCCAGGTTAAAGATGTTGGGTTCGCAGGTTCAGGATGTTGGGGTAGCCAGGTTAAAGATGTTGGTGTTAGCCAGGTTAAGATGTTGGTGTAGCCAGGTTCAGGATGTTTGGGTTAGCCACCCTCACGCTGAGCCTGGATTGAGTTAGCCTGAGAAATCCTGGATTGAGTTAGCCTGAGAAATCCCTGGATTGAGTTAGCCTGAGAAAGCCCTGGGTTGAGTAGCCTTGAGAGCCCTGGGTTGAGTTAACCTGAGAGAGCCCTGGTTGGGTTAGCCTGAGAGAGCCCTCTCTCCTCCCTGTGATTGGCTGCCAGCCCTGAGCTGCTGCTGCAGTAGGATTATGGAGGTGATTACTAATCCACACTTTGTTTTCATGGGTTAGGGTTCACTCACTCAGGCAGGGGGTTATGGCTACCACAGATAATACTGACTCTGTGTGGAACACACCCCAAAAAAACGAAAAATGTGTCCCAGTGTTTTATATGTGGAATACTAGTGTGAAATAGTTGAATCTGCACTGTGTGCTGAAATGTTGCATTAGCATCAACCAGCAACTTGCCATACTTGTCACACCACCATCAGGACACAGTTATAAGGTCTTCTCTCTCTCCTGTCCTGTCAGATCTGGTGTTTGGGGAATGAGAGCAGGTACCATATCAACCGTACGGTGGACGGCTCTACCTTCTCCTTGCTGATCTCCAGCCTGGCTCCAGGGATCCGTTACAGTGTGGAGGTCGCAGCCAGCACTGGGGCAGGCCCAGGGGTCAAGTCTGACGTCACCTACTTCCAGATAGGTGAGTGGAGGAGAACTCTGTTCTGCAATTCTCTGCAGGAGTTCCAAGTAAGATTATTCTCCCTCAGGTGGAAGAGGAGGAAGAGGAGGGATACGTCCTTCTACTATGTGTTCTCACTTGTTAACTCCGTACAGCGTGGATTCCAAGGCTTACTGCCTAATAACTTCCCCACCTTCTTTAACCGCAACGGCTGGAGAATAGTCAATGGACATTTTGTAGTATTGACTTCCCTTTAATCTCAGTCTGAAGAGCACTCTAATCCACCTTTTCAGTTGTCATATGAATATTAAAGGAGTATTATGACATCGTTCCATCCCTTCGTGTCCCTGCCTGCTCTCCTCTCTGTCTAGAACAGTGGTTAGATGTGTAATTGAAATGATTACCGTACCAATTATATCCACGTCAGCCCTCATATACAATCCTCGATGAGCATGATTGACAGTGACACTCATAATGTTAATCTATCTTAATCCCGTGTTTACCACTCTGTCAGTGTACAGCCTCAACGGTTTTCACCTGACTGACAGTGTGATGAAACGTGACTTGAGATTCCTGCTTGGCAGCAGGGCAGTGCCTGTAGCTTGGCTGCCCCACCCTGCTGGGATCTGATCTGCTCTGCTCCTTCTATTCTCCATTCAAGGAGGCAATGTTCTAGTGTTTAACAAGAGCAATAAACCAGGAACTCTGGCACAAGTGTGTGTTTTGAGATGGCATGTTTTTATTTAACCCTTTATTAACTTACCTGTCAAGATCACGATCCTGGAGGGTCTGGAAGATCCAATGTAGCACGTGTTTCTTCTTCTGACAGATCCCCTCTCTCTCCATATGTCATGTGGAGAGTCAAGACCAGATACAGTGCACGTGTAGTCTATGTATGTACAGTGTAGTACTGCTGATACCTGGCACGTCAGTCATGCCTTTACGTCCTTACACAGGATGCATTATAGCAACATGGGATGAATGTAATTCCATCTTCCCTCTTATAGCCCAGGCTATTCAAGATCCTACGTTTGAATCTGAGCTGCCACAAATCTGCTCACGGTAAAGGAGGAATAAATGATAACAACATGGAACAGCGGTGCTGGGTGCTTGGTAGAGGGACAGCTGTGTGACTGTGTGTGTTAAAGTGGGCTGGGATGGGCATGGAGAAGCAGGAAGCTGTGACTGATACAATTTCTTTCACTTGAGGACTTCCATCGGCGCCTGTTGCGTGTAAAAACGCGCCCGCGGGACCAGCGCTTCAACCTAATGCATTTGTCACACTTTGGGCTTGTTTGTGTCATGGCACAGCAGCCCAGATACCTGTAAAGTCCCTGAGGACTGTTTAGTCACATTGGTACTCTGCTTCCCTCCTCAGAGAAACAGGCATGAAATCCACATAGTAGTGGGGGAGGAGAGAAGAGAGAGAGATGGGTAGCAACACTGGAACTTTGGGAGACCCGTTTGCCTCTGACAGAGTGAGTCTGTAAAGAGAGAGAGAGAGAGGGAGAGAGATGGGTAGCAACACTGGAACTTTGGGGGACCCGTTTGCCTCTGACAGAGTGAGTCTGTAAATATTAAAGTGGTTGCATCATGAAACAAGAGAGAGAGAGAAAAAAGAGATGAAGAAAGTTAGAAACCAAGTTGAACATGAAGAAATTGCTTTGGGGAGACAAATGAGCACTCTTTCATGTGAGGCATGGGAGAGAAACACAGAGAGACTAGACAGATGATGAAGACAGGCGTTTGTTGTGTGATCACTTGTTCTGACGGTTCATTTTGAGTAGCAGACAAGTAGCAACAGCTAACAGAAAGACATACCCAAGTTACACATTCAAGTGCTATAGTGTGTTAATGACTAGTACTGTGTTTATATTAGTACTACTGTGACCTCATTCGGTGTAATTTACATTTAAGTCATTTAGCAGACACTCTTATCCAGAGCGACTTACAAATTGGAAAGTTCATACATATTCATCCTGGTCCCCCCGTGGGGAATGAACCCACAACCCTGGCGTTGCAAGCGCCATGCTCTACCAACTGAGCCACACGGGACCACGTAATAATAGCTAATAGAATGTTGCTAGGTGTGTGATCATACTTCTTTAAGTCTTCCTGGGTGTGTGGAGCATTTCAGGTAGTGTGCTTCCTGGTTCAACTCTGATACGAATAGATCATGTTTAAATCTCCTGGGTTGAGACCTTTTGTCTATTCATCTGCCATTGTTGACTGGGCTCAGTTCTGGGCTCAGTTCTGGGATCAGTTCTGAACGCCTTTTATAATAGAGCGAGACCGCTCCATCTCTACTGCTCCACAGCCCAGGCCCAGCCTTACATTCATCTGCAGAGTTGAAAGAAGTATTTTGTGTGTCCGAAGAAAAGAGAACGTTCATATTTATGCCCTTCGCTGACTTCATTTAGGTTTCTCTACCCCCTCCTTCATATCTTTCCCCGTTTCAGGCTTTTCCACTCGTTTTGAAGTTTCGCAGTGGTCTAAGGCACTGCATCTCAGTGCTAGAGGTGTCACTACAGAACCTGGTTTGATCCCAGGGTGTATCACAACCGGCTGTGATCGGGAGTCCCATAGGGCGGCGCACAATTGGCCTAGTGTCGTGAGGGTTTGGCCGGGGTAGGCCGTGTTTGTAAATAAGAATTTGCTCTTAACTGACTTGCCTAGTTAAATAAAGGTTGAATAAAAAAAATATATGATTATGTTAAGAATAACATGCCCTTTCTTTACTACTTCCCATTTCCTCCCTTCCTTTATCCTCCCTTGTTCTTTCCTGTGCACTTTCCGCCTCTGACACTTGACCTTCTCTCCCCCTCTTTTTTCTCTTACCATTTCCTATTCCTGCCCTCTCTCCTCTCACCTCCTCACCCTCCACCCCTTTTTCACCCCCATCCCATCCTCTCTACCCCTCTCCTCTCTCTCTCCTCTCCCCTCTCCTCTCCTCTCCTCTCCACTCCTCTCTCCTCTCACCTCTCACCTCTCACCTCTCTCCTCTCACCKCWCTCCTCWCYCCTCTCACCTCCTCAWCCTCCACCTCWWTKKCACCCTTCTCAAATTCCATCCTCTCTCCCCCTCTCCTCTCTCCCCCGGTAGACTCATTGGGGCGTATGACGGAGGGTGTGTTGGAGCCAGAGAACACCCTGTCCCAGCAGATCAGTGAGGTGGTGAAGCAGCCGGCCTTCATAGCGGGGATAGGAGCGGCCTGTTGGATCATCCTCATGGTGTTCAGTATCTGGCTCTACCGACAGCGTAAGAAGAGGAGTGGCCTCAGCACGAACTACGCAGGCATCCGCAAGGGTCAGTACAACATGCCTCACCTAATGGCAGCACACCTGATTCACTTGCTCAAAGTATCCTCAAGCACTGATCTAGGATCAGGTTAACAAACACCAAATGGAATAGTTAATAGGATGAAGAATAGAATAGCTGGTCTTGTATCAGTGATTAAGGGGCATTGTGTGATTCCTACTACTACTCCATCCATGTAGGGACTCTCATCTGAGCTCTCAATTGCAGCCCTCCATCCCATCCGTCTCCCCAGCAATCGCTCCGTCCCTCCCAGCAATCCATCCATCCCCTCCATCCCCTCCGTCTCCCCAGCAATCCCTCCGTCCCCTCCATCCCCTCCATCCTCCCAGCAATTCCCTCATCCCCTCCGTCCCATCCATCCCCTCAGGAATCCCTCCTCTCATATGAAAGTCTTGCATCATACTGTGCCATTTGAGTTGAGGTGAGGTCTAACATCTGAAAATAGTCCCTAGTACTTTGAGAAAGTTAAAAGCCCTTGAACATCTGCAGCTGAAAAATGGACCTGTCTCCTGCATAATGTCTTTCTATTCTGTTTTATATTTCTCTCTCTCTGATCCTGCCAGGGTGTTTTTGTGTGTGTAGTTCTTCTTTTGAAGTGCATCTTCCGGTCCCACCAGTTTCTGTTAGCAGTTCCCATCGGAATGTGTCTGGGAAGTGAGAACAACTTGCTACGACGAGCATAAATCAAGGAGAAACTAAAAAATGCTAAGCTTGAAGTATACTTTTATAATAGTTTTCAGTGAAAGCCTTTGATGCAAATGACTGTTAGAGTTTGAAACATTGTGTCATACTGTTGCAAGAGATTCTTTACCATACCACTGTGTTTTTCATTCTCTATCCACGGGTTTAGTACTCAGTATCAGATGCTCTGTGCTCTACAGGAGAGGACACTGCTTACCTCACCTGCAGTGGGTTTACCTGTTCCCATGTGACAGGGTTCAGTACATGCCAAACCTCTGCCCACAATAGTTTAAGGATATAAAGGAGTGTTGTCAGGCTCTCATTTCTCTGCTTCCTGGTTTAATATGTGGCTGGCTGCAGGCGATGCAGCTGCTGCCTGCCCACCTTCCCCATACCCTCCCCAAACCGACCTCCTTCTGCTGGGCTCAGGTACACTGCTGCCTGCCAGGGTCAGGAGAGGTACACCATTCAACCTAGAGACACGGACAATATACTGTTTTAAGTCTGAATCGACCTCTGTCATACTGATACTCTGCCTATTGAGAGTCATGGAAACCTGGATTAATCTAGAAACCCTGTCCTTGCTTTGGAAAACCTTTGTTTCTGGCCTTGGTGGTTTATACCCCGGAGCTCTATCATGGTTGAACATTAATATGGGTTTATGGTGAACATACTGGAGTTTGGTATCTCTACAGACTTACAGAACTTACTGCAGAGGCCTTGATTTGCATAAGGAATAAGGTCTCTGTGTATATGTTGGATGTTGACTGCATTGTGTGCTACAGTAGTGTGATTAAGTTCTGCTCTGTGTTGCTATGGTGAGACAGATGACGAGGTCCCAGGGTTGGTCATCTTCATGGGAAAGGATTGTGTGGTATGTTAAAAATAAATCAGTGCCCACATGTTATGCCCGCATACAAGGCTTTTAATACTAGAACAGCCTGGCCTCATGGGACCTCAGTTTGAGCCAATGAGCAGTCATTTCGACTGCAACGTTCTAACAGTGTAATACATATATTCAATATATGCTTTCGCAAAAATAATATTTTGGTGGTTAGAATTAGAATATAATTAAAACAATAGTATTTTCATAAGTTTATGTTACTGTAGACTATCTGCTGCCGGGTACTCAAGTGTAAAGTCACTGAAATCAAAGGGCAGTCAGAGCGGAACTTGTAGCCACACAGTAGGACCTCTGAAGACTTTGTGAGTACAGTATACTGCTGTGCCTGGAGAGAGAGAGGGCTACTGTAGAGGCTGAGATTGGGAGAGAGAGAGAGGGGCTAGTGTAGAGGCTGAGGTTGGGAGAGAGAGAGGGGCTACTGTAGAGGCTGAGGTTGGGAGAGAGAGAGAGGGGCTCACTGTAGAGGCTGAGTTTGGGAGAGAGAGAGGGGGCTACTGTAGAGGCTGAGGTTGGGAGAAGAGAGAGAGGCTACTGTAGAGCTGAGGTTGGGAGAGAGAGAGAGGGGTTACTGTAGAGGCTGAGGTTGGAGAGAGAGAGGGGCTACTGTAGAGGGCTGAGGTTGGTAGAGTGAGAGACCTGCTGTAGAGGCGAGTTGTAGAGAGAGATACTGCTGTAGAGGCTGAGGTTGGAGAGAAGAGAGCTACTGTAGAGGCTGAGGTTGGTAGAGAGAGAGAACGCTGTAAGAGGCTGAGGTTGGAGAGGAGAGAGGGCTACTGTAGAGGCTGAGGTTGGGAGAGAGAGAGAAGGCTACTGTAGAGGCTGAGGTTGGGAGAGAGAGAGAGGGGTTACTGTAGAGGCTGAGGTTGGGAGAGAGAGAGGGCTACTGTAGAGGCTGAGGTTGGTAGAGTGAGAGACTGCTGTAGAGGCTGAGGTTGGTAGAGAGAGATCCTGCTGTAGAGGCTGAGGTGGTAGAGAGAGAGGCTACTGTAGAGGCTGAGGTTGGTAGAGAGAGGAGAGGCTGTAGAGGCTGAGGTTGGTAGAGAGAGAGCTACTTGTAGAGGCTGAGGTTGGTAAGAGAGAGACTGCTGTAGAGGCTGAGGTTGGTAGAGAGAAGAGAGGCTGCTGTAGAGGCTGAGGTTGGTAGAGAGAGAAGGCTACTGTAGAGGCTGAGGTTGGTAGAGAGAGAGGCTACTGTAGAGGCTGAGGTGGTAGAGAGAGAGGCTACTGTAGAGGCTGAGGTTGGTAGAGAGAGAGGCTACTGTAGAGGCTGAGGTTGGTAGAGAGAGAGGCTACTGTAGAGGCTGAGTTGGTAGAGAGAGAGAGCTGCTGTAGAGGCTGAGTTTGGTAAGAGAGAGAGTATAGTAGGAGAGGCTGCTATAGAGGCCGATGGTTGGTAGAGAGAGAGATCGCTCTATATGAGGCCGAGGTTGGTAGAGAGAGAGGCTGCTGTAGAGGCTGAGTTTGGTAGAGAGAGAGGCTGCTGTAGAGGCTGAGTTTGGTAGAGAGAGAGAGTCTGCTATAGAGGCCGAGGTTGGTAGAGAGAGAGAGTCTGCTATAGAGGCCGAGGTTGGTAGAGAGAGAGAGTCTGCTGTAGAGGCCGAGGTTGGCTCCACACACCTTTAAGGAGCCCTTCCTTTTCTTCCAGAGGCGCCGAGCAGTGCATCAGTGTTTCCTCACATTAACTCTGTAACTCTCTGAGCTCATGTGGGCACAGCAGGCAAATATGTCTTTCTCTCTCTCTCTCAACCCCCTCTTTTTGCTCTTTAAAACCACAAGAGGCCATGGTCTTTGTTGGAACTGGTAACCAAGAATGTTTTGAGAAGAGAAGAAGAGTATAATTGCAACCACATGAAGCGCGTGTGTGTGCGTGCGCGCGTTCTTGGGTGTGTGCGTGGGTCTGTGTGACATTAGTACCACCGCCAAGATGTCTCATCCAGCCAGTGAATAAGCTGTCTGTGACGGTCTCTTGTCACTGTGGTTATTTGATTGATCTCAATCATGTTAATATTTCTCACGAGCACCTCGCATGCCAAGTGTCAATCTCTCTCCTCTTCAAAGCCGAAACGCAAACAGATAAAACATTCCAAATGGACCAATCTATTTGGCTGCTCTGAGCTTCAAGGGGAAAAGAGCAGGAATCCAAACAAGAGGAAATAATTGTGGCATTAAAGGGACATTTGAAAGGTTGTGTTAACATAAATTAACGGAGATGAAGAGGTGAGGACAGCTGTACATCAGTGATAGCTACTGTGCCTTCAGAAAGTAGTCATGCCCCTTCATACATATTCCACATCTTGTTGTGTTACAGCCTGAATTCAAAATTGATAAAAACATTTCTCACCCATCTACACACAAAACCCCATAATGACAAAGTGAAAAAATGTTTTTAGACATTTTAGCAAATTTGTTGAAAATAAAATGCAGAAATATCTAATTACAAAAGTAAGTATTCACACCCCTGACTCAATACTTTGTAGAGGCACCTTTGGCAGTGATTACAGCTGTGAGTCTTTCTGGGTAAGTTTCTAAGAGCTTTCCACACCTGGATTGTGCAATATTTGCCCATTATTCTTTTAACAATTATTCAAGCTCTGTCAAATTGATTGTTGATCATTGCTAGACAACCAGTAGATTTAAGGCAAAACTGTAACTCGGTCACTCAGGAACATTCACTGTCTTCTTGGTAAGAAACTCCAGTGTAGATTTGGCCTTATGTTTTAGGTTTGTAACGTTCTTCGTCGGGCGAAAGAGAGGAGGACCAAAATGCAGCGTGATGATTATCCATTTTAATAGAATAATTAACAACGAACAAAAACAATAAACCGACAAAATGAACGAAGACGAAACAGTCCCGTAACGTGAACACACACACACAGGAAAAGGAACAATCACCCACAACCCACAAAGACAAAACAGGCTACCTAAATATGGCTCCCAATCAGAGACAACGACTAACACCTGCCTCTGATTGAAAACCATATCAGGCCAAACACATAGAAACAGACAAACTAGACATACAACATAGAATGCCCACTCATATCACACCCTGACCAAACAAAACATAGAAACATACAACTCAAACTATGGTCAGGGCGTGACAAGGTTTTTGTCCACTGAAAGGTGAATTCACCTCACAGTGTCTGGTGGAAAGCAGATTGAACCAGAATTTCCTCTAGGATTTTGCCTGTGCTTATCTCCAATTCATTTATTTTTTATCCTGAACAACTCCCCAGTCCTCCACGATTACAAGCATACCCATAACATGATGCAGCGACCCCTATGCTTAAACATATGTGGAGAGTGGTACTCAGTAATGTGTTGTGTTGGATTTGCCCCAAATGTAACACTTTGTATTCAGGACAAAAAAGTGAATTGTTTTTCAATTTTTTTTGCAGTATTACTATAGTGCCTTGTTGCTAACAAGATGCCAGTTTTGGAATATTTTTCTGTAGAGGCTTCCTTCTTTTCACTCTGTCAATCAGGTTAGTATTGTGGAAAGGGAAAGGGAAAAAGGGATACCTAGTCAGTTGTACAACTGAATGCATTCAACTGAAATGTGTCTTCCACATTTAAGCCAAGGTTGGGAACAGTGAGTTAACTGCCTTGCTCAGGGTGGTAACTAAAATGTTGTTGCCCCATCCTCATTTTGCTCCTATCACAGCCATTCAACTCTGTAATTGTTTTAAAGTCACCATTGGCCTCGTGGTGAAATCCCTGAGCGGTTTCCTTCCTCTCCGGCAACTGAGTTACTTTGTAGTGACTGGTGTGTTGATACACCATCAAAAGTATAATTAATAACTTCACCATGCTCAAAGGGATATTCAATTATTCTGGGGTGAATTGAAATTGACAACAACAAAAACAACAACTAACACGTACTTAATAAAAATGAAATGTTTAAAATATATAAATAATAATAATTATCCGACCTAATACATTTTATAAGAGGATAAACAAAGATAGAGAAAATTGAGTGATTGAACTAATTTGAAGTCGGGTTTTAATCTCCTTGCAATCTCCTCCTATCTTGTTTGAAGAGAGAAAGGTACACTTCTATATGAGTATTAAGCAGCTTGTTGTGATATGAGGTGTAATGCATCATGATGAACGGATATCAAAACCGTTGGGCAAAATTACGTTCAATGATGAGACAACCCATTCCCACAAATGTTTCATGTTTAATATGTGCTGCCAGTTACTGCTGATGGATGGAGCACCGTGCTCAACGATGCCTGCCAAAATGGTTAAACTGGCCAATGATCAGATACATATATACATTCAAATACTCAGATCTAATTCTGTACTAGTCAGGATTTGAAACATCGTAGTGGTGTTAGAAGCTTTAGAGAGGGGAAATTAACACCAAAAGAGAAGGTAACTAATTCTGCACTAAACAGGACTTGAATCAACAAAATAGTGTTTTCAACATTTTCCGGTAGTGCTCTCAGTCCCTGGCAAGGTGTTGCACAAGCAGTGTTACAACACACCATGTAATGTTTCAAAACATCTCAGGATGATGTGTTTCAATACTCCAGCAAAGTTAAGGTTTGTTTCCTTTGCGTTAGTTTTGATGTTACAAACACAATGAAGAGAACCCTGTTGTGTGTATCTCATTGGATTCAAGAGGAATATACATGTTGCTATTTTATGTTATATTAATTGGGTTTTTCTCTCTCTTTCCTCTTTCTTGGGCCTCTGCTTCAACCTACAGTGCCATCCTTTACCTTCACTCCTACAGGTAAGCACTCCTGATAACTCTTGGCTTCATTTCATAGCACCTTCTCTATGAAATCTCATAACAGTCCGCCTTTCAATGCAAGACTGCACTCACTGAGTCACACAGGGATGGCCTGAACAACTCTAGCAGTCATTCTGCTCAGTCAGTCGGAAGACACACTCTTTGGTTAAAAATACTAAGCCACAAGAAAGGGAGCAGTGTGGTGTGAGGTTTAAAGAACTATAACAGAGATGTTTTACCAACTGGTGCAGGCAGTGCGTTCAGAGGTAAGCACTTAAAGAGGAGCGAGCCGTGCCATCCATGCTACTAAGAAACTGTTAAAACTGGCGGGGACTTGATCAAAGGGCTGCTGCTGCCCGCCTCTCTGCCTCTGATGGCATTTAGGATGATGACACATCTCCAGTCACATGGACCGATTAGACAGAGCTGTGGACAGGGAGAAAGGAGCGACTGAGGGTAGATGTGAACTGGACTGACACGGACATAACAGAGCACTCTCTCTCTCTTTCTGTATGTTTCTCTCTCTCTCTCTTTCTGTCTACTCTCTCTCTCTTTCTGTCTACTCTCTCTCTCTTTCTGTCTACTTCTCTCTCCTCATCCTCCTCTCTCTCTCCTCTCTCTCTCTCATCCTCTCATCTCTCTCGCTCCTCGTCTCTCTCCTCTCATCTCCTCTTCTCTCTCTCTCCATCATCCCCTCTTCCCTCTCTCCACTCTCTACCACCCTCTCTCCTCGCCCGAGATGTGTGTGTAGTTGGCTTTGTGTCACACACACCTGTGCTCATCCTTGTAAATCAGAGAGAGAGCAAAAGAAGAGTGAGAGAGAGAGAGAAGTGAGAGAAAAGAAGAAAGAGAGAAGAAGAAGGAAGAGGGGAGTTATGTGGGCTTGTGGTTATGGTGACTAATCCCATCTGTGCAGAGCAGAGGCTTGTATCTAAACTGTGCAGATTGTTTTTTCTCCTCTCGTCAGCTTTTGGGCCCTAGGATCACGTCTAATAGTTTGAGTGTTTCAGTCCTCGTTTCTGAACTGCTGCGAACTCTTTCAGGTGAAACCTATCTCATCAGCTGGTAGTTTTTGGGCCAGTTCCTTAATGCTTGAGGTTAGAGTTCTGGCTTGTCTAGGGGTTTACAATCCTAGAAGCTGCCGTGACGCTGCCGGTAAGGCAGGATGTTGTCAGTGCTAATCTTCCACTAATGCTGATTTGAGAAGGCACTACATGTTTTCGTTGTGGAATCCTGAATGCTCTGAATGCCCTATATACAGATGCCAAATGTAGACTTTCTCTCTCTCAACAGGAGAGGGGAGAGAGCGAGAGAGACGAGCGAGAGACTTTTGACTTTTTGTCTTTCTTTAATGAAACATCTAAATTTCAAATTAAAACCTCACCTCCCCTTAAAATAAACACTGAAATATATCTGTACTGCATACATGTACCATACTCACCTTCCCTGACACACGATACAAAAACACACCACACATCACAATAACCAAAAAACCTCACCACTTCTACAAATCGTATTTCCAAAACATCTTCCCAGCTGTACAGACAGCCCCCCAACACACCATACAGTGGGCAAAAAAGTATTTAGTCAGCCACATTGTGCAAGTTCTCCCACTTAAAAAGATGAGAGAGGCCTGCAATTTTCATCATAGGTACACTCAACAAAATGAGAAAAAGAATTCCAGAAAATCACATTGTAGGATTTTTTATGAATTTATTAGCAAATTATGGTGGAAAATAAGTATTTGGTCAATAACAAAAGTTTATCTCAATACTTTGTTAATTACCCTTTGTTGGCAATGACAGAGGTCAAACGTTTTCTGTAAGTCTTCACAGGTTTTCACACACTGTTGCTGGTATTTTGGCCCATTCCTACATGCAGATCTCCTCTAGAGCAGTGATGTTGGGGCTGTTGCTGGGCAACACAGACTTCAACCTCCCTCCAAAGATTTTCTATGGGGTTGAGATCTGGAGACTGGCTAGGCCACTCCAGGACCTTGAAATGCTTCTTACGAAGCCACTCCTTCGTTGCCGGGGGGTGTGTTTGGGATCATTGTYATGCTGAAAGACCCAGCCACGTTTCATCTTCAATGCCCTTGCTGATGGAAGGAGGTATGTAACTGCCCCAATAGAGGGCATCCTTGTCTAATGCACCGCCTCACCGAGACTGGACTACTGAGCCCGCCTCCCAACTTGGCCATACATGACGCCCCAGCATACAACATCTTCACAAAGTCAAAAACCTTTCCCAAAACCCAAAACCAGACATCACATTAAACAGATACTCATGGTCCACTCTAATAAAAGCCTTCTCTTGATCTAAAGAGACCAGTCCAAAGTTCACATTAGAACCTCTCGACAAGTTCAACATGTTCCTGATTAAGAACAAGTTGGCTTCACCGCTCTGTCTTTCCAAACCAAAGAAGAAGGACCTGGGAGCTTCCATCTCCTTGAGTATGGAGAACCTAGCTCTTACAAGTGCTCCCTTTGCTTTAACCTGGAAAAAGCTGCCCAGGTCCCTACGTAATTCAGCTAAATCAGCCTGGAGGCCTACATTGCCTTGCCCCACCATCTCTACCTCCACCTCACTGATACTACGCTCGAGTTCCCCCAATACTCTCCTAGCCTCTGAGGATGAGAGAGCTGTATACTGTTGACAGAAAAGCCGAATTTGGGCTTTCCCCACATCCCACCATTGACTCAGAGACTCATACTCCTGTCTTCACTGCCCCCACCTTTCCCAAAATGTCTGGAAACCTGAGCACAAAGTGTTATCTTGTAAGAGCTTTACATTAAACTTCCAATAGGATGCCTGCCGAGGCCCTGGTGAAATTGACAGCCGAGCCATGGTTATGTGATGATCTGAAAACCCCACCGAGAGAATGGTACCGACCAACAGCCTATTGCTCTGATTCCTGGACACGTAAAAATGTATACTGTCTTGTGTTGGGATGTTTAGTTCTCCAAACATCCACCAGGCTGAACTGATTAATGATGCCCCTTAACACTCCCACTGACACTGAATGAGGCTCTTCCCCATTTCTGTCTTTCGTAAAATCCATTGTACAGTTCCAGTCCTCGCCGATCACCAGCGTCTCATCAGGCGCTACCTGTGAGAGTTCCTGTCTAAGATAGATAGAACCCCTCTCTCTACCTGTGTTAGGTGCATACACATTTATAAAGACAAAACCCATGTTGTTAACCTCTCTGGTACAAGTGGGACGCTAGCGTCCCAGCTCGACAACAGCCAGTGGAATTGCAGGGCGCCAAATTCAAAACAGAAATCCCATAATTAAAATTCCTCAAACATACAAGTATTATCCACAATTTTAAAGATAAACTTCTTGTAAATCCAACCACAGTGTCTGATTTCAAAAAGGCTTTACTGCGTAAGCACACCATGAGATTATGTTAGGTCAGCACCTTGTCACAGAAAACCATACAGACATTTTTCCAACCAAAGAGAGGAGTCACAAAAAGCAGAAATAGAGATAAAATTAATCACTAACCTTTGATGATCTTCATCAGATGCCACTCATAGGACTTTATGTTACACAATACATTTATGTTTTGTTCTATAAAGTTCATATTTATATCCAAAAATCTCAGTTTACATTGGCGCGTTATGGTCAGAAATGCATTGTCTCAAACAAACATCCGATGAAAGTGCAGAGAGCCACATCAAATTACAGAAATACTCATCATAAACAAAAAGATCAAGTTAAAAGATAAACTTCTCCTTAATGCAACCGCTGTGTCAGATTTCAAAAAGGCTTTACGGAGAAAGCACACTTTGCGATTATGTTAGGTCAGCACCTAGCCACAGAAACCCATACAGCCATTTTCCAGCCAAGTTGAGTGTCACAAAAATCAGAAATAGCATGAAAATTAATCACTTACTTTTGATGATATTCATCTGGTGGCACTCCCAGGTCTCCATGTTAGACAATACATGTTTGTTTTGTTCGATAATGTCCCTCTTTATGACCAAATACCTCCTTTTTGTTTGCGCGTTTTTTGACTAAAAGTTTTAAAGTACAATAAAAGTTAATAGAAACATGCCAAACGATGTTTAAAATCAATCCTCCGGTTGTTTTTGTCATAAATAATCAATAATATTTAAACCGGACAAAAGCTTCGTCAATAGGAAAGGAGAAACAAGAAAGGCGCGTTCCCGATCAGGCGCATGGCTGATGAATGGAAATTTCCTCTGGCCACTGATTGAAAGTGCTGTATCTCCCTCATTTTTCAGAGTAAACGCCTGAAACAATGCCTAAAGACTGGCCACATGTAGAGGAAGCCACAGAGCTCATGCACTGGGTCCTAAGTCTTTGTATGGTGGATAGGCTTTCAATGGAAAAACAGCCTTTCAAAACAAGAGTACTTCCTGGTTAGATTCTCCTCGGGTTTTTGCCTGTAATATCAGTTCTGTTATACTCACATACATTATTTTAACAGTTTTGGAAACTTTAGAGTGTTTTCTATCCAAATCTACTAATTATATGCAAATCCTATATTCTGGGCCTGAGTAGCAGGCAGTTTAATTTGGGCACGCTTTTCATCCAAAATTCCAATTGCTGCCCCCTACCCTAGTGAAGTTAATTTCTGCTTTTACAACAAGCAGCCTACACACCTCCTTTGAGGAGCAAATTTTTACAGACAGACCCGGTACAAAAAGGAATGCCACCCCAGCACTAGAATTTGTCCCATGGCTCAACACACTTGCCCCTTTCCACCAGAGCCCCCAATCGACTTCATTCACCACATCACTATGTGTCTCCTGCAGAAACAAAACCTGTACTTTTTTTTTGTTTTACATATTCACCCAACACACTTCTCTTTCCCGTATCTCTGGCGACATTTTATATTGAGCGAGCCTACCCGAAGAGTCTCCATAAGCCAGCAAAGAAAAAGACCAATAGCAAAGCTCAAAATGCCACAGTGCCAGAAAGAAACTATTCATCTAAACAGCGTCTGAAGGTCGACCCTTACTCACTGTTGTGACCCACTTCTTCAACCTAAACTGTTTCCTGGGTGAGAGGACACCATGCCTCACTTTAAAATGCACATTTAGTTGTTGCTCATTGTTATTCACTAACATGAACACTTGCCTCCGGAATGAAACAACATGCTTAACGGCATCTGCCTGAAAACCTGCTGACAGAACACGGAAACCGCTAGCAAACTTACCGAAACCACTCAGCTCTTTCCTGATTTGATCATCCGTAAGAAACGGAGGCAAATTTGCAACTACCACCCTTGTCAAAGAGGTATATTGAGGCGAAATTGGCACCAACACAACCCTTACAAATATTCCACTAGCAATTAGCCTACCAACCCAATGTCTTTTCATGAACAAAATGACAGCTTTATTCATTCTAGAAGCAGAATGTATAAATTCAGCTCCAACCTGTTCACCGACCGCGAGCAGAACCTCCTCCACTTTAACTCCGTTCTCAGGAACATACCTGAATCCATGCCGTATCGACAGCGTCTCTTCCGCGCTAGGCTGAGAAGCCATCTCGCATACCACACCTTCCAAACTCCAGGCAACTAACTCTGTCCTCTTCCACCCTAATTTTGAAAAAATCTGTGGATACCGCTTAAACAAATAGTGCATTAACCCTCCACCATAGAATTTTTTTTAAAGACCAAGACAGAATCCAGAAAAAAGTTAGGACAGAGCTCTCCACACCAAACACTCAAACTCCAAAAAACTCCCAGCATGCACTGCAAGAGAGAGAGAGAGAGAGACTGTGAGGAAGGTTACTTACCGAGCACAGTGAGCTCAGCGATCTCACTCTCCCTCTCTCCCACCATATTGGTCCCAACACACACATACTTCCCAGCGTCGCTTTTTCTGGCATTGGTTATCATCAGCTTTCCTCCCCGGATCTGAGGAACGAGAGAAAAGGTTCGACCAGAACTGCACGCCTAACATTGCAAAGCATCTCTCAGTATAAAAGCGTTGTATTTCCTCACCATTGAAGTTATGAGTCTTTGCAAAACCATGACCAAAGATATTCAGAGTTTTAAAAAACTCCATCTGTCATGTTTTGATGGGAGTATAAATTCACAAATTAATCTTAGTGAGCCATGTACTGTATGTCCTGAGGTCCCAGAGATAGAAAGCCAAAGTACTGTACTACTGTACTCAGCCAGCCAGCCCAAAAACCCTCCCACCCCTTCCTCAGAGAAGAGATTGTAATTAAAGTTGGAGTTTATCTCTCCTTCACACCGGCAGCTTAAAGCTCCTTGAAAGAGTCCAACTTCCAGCGCACTGCGCTTCAAACACACGCCAGCCATGGCAGGAGACCAAAGCACTGTGCAGCCCCCTGCCTAATCCTCTTACCACACATACCCTGTCACAGTGACAACAGTCTCCAACCCATTACACACGGGATGTAGTACACACACACACACACACCACACAACACACACACAACCACACACACACACACACACACACACACACACACACACACACACACACACACACACACACACACACACACACACACACACAACACACACACACACACACACACCACACACACACACACATACACACAAAAATATCACACACTGCCACATACAAACACAGGCTTACAGGAAAGACAAACACACTCCATGTTTTGTGTGTTTTGATAAGCCTGTTTACTCTGATGACGATTGGTGATTATGGTGTTCATGTCTGTACCTTTCTCTGTCTCTCTGTTCTCAGTGGCGTACCAGAGAGGGGGAGAGGCTGTCAGCAGTGCTGGAAGGTAAGAAACATGATCTGCTATGAGAGGGAGTGTTGTCTACATGTCTACTAGTAGAGGGAGTGTTGTTACATGTCTACCTATAAGAGGGAGTGTTGTTACATGTCTACTATAAGAGGGAGTGTGTCTAGTTTTATGAGGGAGGTTGTCTACATGTCTATAGTATAGTGGGTGTTTTGTCTACATGTTACTAGTAGAGGGAGGTGTTGTCTACATGTCTACTATAAGAGGATGTGTCTACTGTCCCTATGAGGGGAGTGTTGTCTACATGTCTACTAGTAGAGGGGTGGTTGCGTTAGATGTCTACTAATAAGAGGGAGTGTTGTCTACATGTCTCCTATGAGAGGGAGTGTGTGTCTACATGTCTACTAGTAGAGGGATTGTTGTCTACATGTCTACTAGTAGAGGGAGTGTTGTCTACATGTCTACTATGAGAGGGAGTGGTTGTCTATCTATGAGAGGGAGTGTTGTCTACTATGAGAGGGAGTGTTGGTCTACTATGAGAGGGAGTGTTGTCTACTATGAGAGGGAGGGTTGTCTTATGAGAGGGAGTGTGTCTACCGAAGGTGTTGTCTCAGTCTCTGGTAAAGGGAGTGTTGTCTTACATGTCTCCTATGAAGGGAGTGTTGTCTACATGTCTACTAGTAGAGGGATTCGTGTCTACATGTCTACTAGTAGAGGGAGGGTTGTCTACATGTCTACTGTAGAGGGAAGGTTGTCTACTATGTCTACTATGAGAGGGAGTTGTCTACATGTCTACTAGTAGAGGGAGTGTTGTCTACATGTCTACTAGTAGACAGGGAGTGTTGTCTACATGTCTACTATAAGAGGGAGTGTTGTCTACATGTCTACTCTATGAGGGAGTGTTGTCTACATGTCTACTAATACATAGGGAGTGTTGTCTACATGTCCTACTATGAGGGAGTGTGTCTAATGTCACTATAGAGGGAGTGTTTGTCTACATGTCTACTATAGAGGGAGTGTTGTCTACATGTCTACTATAATAGGGAGTGTTGTCTACATGTTCTACTGAAGAGGGAGTGGTGTACTACATGTCTGCTATGAGAGGGAGTGTTGTCTACATGTCTACTATAAGAGGGAGTGTTTACTGTTTACTATAAGAGGGAGTGTTGTCTACATGTCTACTATAGAGGGAGTGTTGTCTACTATGTAGAGGGAGTGTTGTCTACTATGAGAGGGGAGTGTTTGTCTACTATGGAAGGGAGTGTTGTCTACTATGAGAAGGAGTGTGACTATGAGAGGGAGTGTTGTTCATGTCTACTAGTGAGGGAGTGTTGTACATTCTACTATAGAGGAAGTGTTGTCTACATGTCCTAGAGGAGTGTGTCACATGTCTACTGTAGAGGATGTTGTCTACATGTCTACTAGTAGAGAGGTTGTCTACATGTCTACTATGAAGGGAGTGTTGTCGTACATGTCTACTAGTAGAGGGAGTGTGTCTACATGTCTACGCTACTGAGAGGGAGTGTTTTGTCTACATGTCTACTAGTAGAGGGAGTGTTTGTCTACATGTCTACTAGATAAAGGGAGTGTTGTTCTACATGTCTACTATGAGATGGGTGTTGTCTACATGTCTGCTTATGAGAGGGAGTGTGTCTAATGTCTACTATAGAGGGAGTGTTGTCTATATGTCTATCTGATAGAGGGAGTGTTGTCTACATGTCTACTATAAGAGGGAGTGTTGTCTACATGTCTACTATGAGAGGTGAGTGTTGTCTACATGTCTACTATTAGAGGGAGTGTTGTCTACATGTCTTACTTGAGAGGAGTGTTGTCTACATGTCTCTATTAAGAGGGAGTGTTGTCTACATGTCTACTATGAGAGGGAGTGTTGTCTAACATGTCTGCTATGAGAGGGAGTGTTGTCTACATGTCTACTATAGAGGGAGTGTTGTCTACAGTCTCTATGAGAGGGAGTGCTTGTCTACATGTCTACATAAGAGGAGTGTTTTACATGTCTACTATAGAGGGAGTGTGTGTCTACATGTCTCTAGTAGACGGGAGTGTTGTCTACATGTCTACTATGAGAGGGAGTGTTGTCTACTATGAGAGGAGTGTCTGTCTACTATGAGAGGGAGTGTTGTCTAACTATTGAGAGGGGAGTGTGTTACTGTCACTAGAAGGGAGTGTTGACTACATGTCTACTATGAAGGGAGTGTTGTCTACATGTCTCCTATGAGGGGAGTAGTTGTCTACATGTCTACTAGTAGAGGGAGTTTGTCTACATGTCTACTAGTAGAGGGGATGTTGTCTACACATGTCTACTATGAGAGGGAGTGTTGTCTACATGTCTCCTAGTGAGAGGAGTGTCGTCTACATGCTCTACTAGTAAGAGGGAGTGTTGTCTACATGTCTAACTAAGAGAGGAAGGATGTGTCTACATGTCTGTATGAGAGGAGTTTGTCCGTCTACAATGTTCTACTATTCATGGGAGTGTTGTCTACATGTCTGCTATGAGAGGGAGTGTTTGTCTACATGAGTCTACTTATAAGAGGGCAGTGTTGTCTACATGTCTGCTATGAGAGGGACTGTTGTCTACATGCTCTCCTAGTAGAGGGAGTGTTGTCTACATGTCTACTATAAGATGGAGTGTTGTCTACATGTCTAATGTGAGACGGGAGTGTTTGTCTACATTGTCTCTAAGTAGAGGAGTGTTGTCTACAATGTTACTATAAGAGGGAGTGTTGTCTACTTTACTATGAGAGGGAGTGTTGTCTACATGTTCTGCTATGAGAGGGCTGTTTGTCTACATTGGTCTCCTATGAGAGGGAGTGTTGTCTACTGTTACCTAGTACGGGAGTGTGCCAGTCTACTAGTAGAGGGATGTTGTCTACATGTCTACTATAGTGTTACTATGAGGAGGGCTGTTGTCTAAATGTCTACTATGAGAGGGAGTGTTGCTACATGTCTACTAGTAGAGGGAGTGTTGTCTACCATGTCTACTATAAGAGGGAGTGTTGTCTACATGTCTGACTATGAGAGGAGTGTTGTCTACATTCTCCTAGTAAGGGGAGTGTTGTTACAT
>NW_019942628.1:28140-40447 GCF_002910315.2 Salvelinus sp. IW2-2015
GGAGAGAGGAGGAGAAGGGAGGGAGAGGAAGAAGGAAATGGGAGGAGAGGAAAAGAGAGGAGAGGAAAAGAGAGGAGAGGAAAAGAGAGGAGAGGAAAAGAGAGAGAGAGGAAAAGAGAGAGAGAGGGAGAGAGGGAGGGAGAGAAAAGTGGGGAGGGAGAAGACCAGAGAGGAGAGGGAGGGGGTAGAAAAGAAGGGAGGAGAGCAGAGCGGAGAAGAGGGGAGGGAGAGGAGAAGAGAAGATGGGATGGGAGCGGAGGAGACGGGAAGGAGGTGCAGAAAGTACTTTGATACCAGCAGGAACAAATTATTATCTCATCTCCCCAAACCCCTATCCTCCTCATCCCACAGAGAAGAGCACCATGTCTGGCCACAAGGCTGTGCCATAGCCTCATCTCTAACATACACAGAGATGGCGATAGTTGAGTTTGCACACACCCTACTCTTTAGAATGGAGGGCCCTATGTAAATAGATGGGAAGAATGATACAGGAGAGGGCGTGACAGTGACCAGTAGCCTATGTGTTGTTTTCCAGACTACCTACTAGTCACGCGTACTGAGACACTCATACATTCACTGATGTTATAGTCTCCTCAATCATCTAGAACCCACGTTGATGGCAGTGTATCTATAGACTTGTTTGAATTAAAGCAGTGTTTTGGTATTGTCCCCTCTTTGTGCTAAAGGTATCTCTATGGTTGCCTATTGTTCCATAGTCGTTATGTGTCTATCTATACAATCATGTTATTACCCTGCTCTGTGATTGAGTCAGGTCTACAGCCTGAACATGGGAGCTCTGCTCAAAGACAATGTCCATTCTCTACATATCTCCACTGAACCACTCACAAGATTGAGGAGCCATTTCGAGATTGTATTTGTCTCTCCAAGACAAATGTGTTCACTACTCAAAATGAATGTGGAGACCGTAAGCGGAGACTAAGTCAGCTGAATAAGAAACGGGGGAAAAAACTCAGTACAATGCGAATGTCTGACAGGTTGGATTGTTCCAGTGGTAGTGATGGGAGAGAAATAACAGTTAAAGGCTTTCGGGATGTTGTGCTAGTATAGCCTTTGGGCTCTAATAAATCACCCCATTTGATGAGAATTATAAGGCTATTTAGTCTGGCTGCTTCAAATGTAAAATGTTGACTGGTCGATTGTTTGATTGTTTGATCGTTAGGCTATTGGTCGACCGAGATTGTTTTAGTTGAGCAGTAACATATATATATATATATATTTACACTTCCAGTCAAAAGTTTTAGAACATCTACTCATTCAAAGGTTTCGTTATTTTTACTATATTCTACATGTAGAATAATAGTGAAGACATCAAAACTATGAAATAACACATATGGAACCATGAAGTAACCAAAAAAGTGTTAAACACATCACAATATATTTTATATTTGAGATTCTTCAAAGTAGCCACCCTTTGCCTTGATGACAGCTTTGCACAATCTTGGCATTCTCTACACCAGCTTCACCTGGAATTCTTTTCCAACAGTCTTGAAGGAGTTCCCACGTATGCTGAACACTTGTTGGCTGCTTTTCATTCACTCTGCAGTCTGACTCATCCCAAACCATCTCAATTTGGTTGAGGTTGGGGGATTGTGGAGGCCAGGTCATCTGATGCAGCATTCCATCACTCTCCTTCTTGGTAAAATAGCCCGTACACAGCCTGGAGGTGTGCTGGGTCATTGTCCTGTTGAAAAACAAATGATAGTCCCACTAAGCCCAAACCAGATGGGATGGTATATCACTGCAGAATGCTGTGGTAGCCATGCTGGTTAAGTGTGCCTGAATTCTAAATAAATCACTGATAGTGTCACCAGCAAAGCACCATAACACCTCCTCCTCCATGCTTCACGGTGGGGAATACACATGCGGAAATCATCCGTTCACCCACACCGGGTCTCACAAAGACACAGCGGTTGGAACCAAAAATCTCCAATTTGGACTCCAGACCAAAGGACAGATTTCCACCGGTCTAATGTCCATTGCTTGTGTTTCTTGGCCCAAGCAAGTCTCTTCTTATTATTGGTGTCTTTTAGTAGTGTTTATCTGCAGGAATTTGACCATGACGGCACACCTGTTATTTGAAATGCATTCCATATGACTACCTCATGAAGCTGGTTGAGAGAATGCTAAGAGTGTGCAAAGCTGTCATCAAGGCAAAGGGTGGCTACTTTGAAGAATCTCAAATATAAAATATATGTTGATTCGTTTAACACTTTTTGGGTTATTACATGATTCCATATGTGTTATAGTTTTGATGTCTTCACTATTATTCTACAACATAGAAAATAGTAAAAATAAAGAAAAATCCTTTTGACCGGTAGTGTATATATATTTGCGCCCATCTCAGTGAACTAATCCATTGTGGAGGCCTAGACTAATTTATGCTTGATCTGAAAATGTGGTCAAAGGCTCCTTATGGAGGGTGTGACACAATTGTGGAGCCTCCAGAGGCATGCAGAGGCCAAATCCAGCTCTGTACCGTGTCGCCATGCGCCTCCAAAGTTGCGGAGGGCTCTGTATAGCTCCGCATTGAAAAGATAGGTTGACTGTAGGTGGTGGCGTTACATCCTGTATAAACACAAACTCACTTCCTTGACAACAGCACTGCACTGCTCCGTGAAGCGCGTGAAGTATGAATGCCCCGACTTCTGCTGAGGCCGTATCACCATAAATGCTGCATCACCAATGCAGACGTGGGATTGACCATATGCCCAGATGTACAATGCACTTCTCTCTCCAGAATGTGCTCTCTCCCGCCAATTTGTGCACATTCATTGTTTTCAGAACTTCATTGTGTGAATTGTTTGCATTAATTGTAAGTGTCTATCAACTCTCCATTACATACATCCCCAGTAGTACATTTACTGTTAATTTCTCTCATTTCCAATTTACAATGTTTGTTACTTTGATTACGGTTGTTTCTTTTAATGCGTTCAATATTATTATTCCAGTCTTCCTGTTCTCATTGTCTGAGTGGACACGTTGTTTGCAGAGTGCACAACCTATGCTACAATTGTGAGAAAAAAGTTGTGGTTTATTTAATTCCGTATCCGAGTTCTGTCAATTTAGTCATTGTCTTTTGTTTGGAGAACTCCTGTCAATGTTGAGTACGGTCATGCACGTATAGAAGTAGGCCTATAGGTTACCAGGCCTGATTATACATAGAAGTAGGCCTATAGGTTACCAGCCTGATTATACATAGAAGTAGGCCTATAGGTTACCAGCCTGATTATATATAGAAGTAGGCCTATAGGTTACCAGGCCTGATTATACATAGAAGTAGGCCTATAGGTTACCAGGCCTGTGTGCAAAAAAAGGCATATTAATGTGCTCATTTGGGGATCTGATAGTATTTCTGATTGGCTTAATGCACCAACACTAATCTGTCCCAAGCTCACTGACAGGGAAACTCTGAGGGCCCAGAATATTTTATACAATGTTGCAAGTTCGCTTGCACAATCTTCAGGCTGGACCCAAAGTTGATATAATGTTTCAAGTTCGTTGCAGACAGGCCATGTGTAGCCAATATGATTCATAGGGTATTTCTTTTTATCTGGATATTTTCTACCTGCAGTGCAGGCTGCACTGATTTTATATAGTTGGCAATAGAAGATACTTTTTAGGTTCGTGTCATTTTCATTTACATTTAGATATAATATTTATTAACCACATGACAGTAATTTTGAGATATGAAGACGTTATTCTAAATTAAATTAAACTGTTTCATGAAAATTAGCATGCGAAGACCATACCTGGCACGCAGATCGGTAGAAATGGAGAGACTGAAAAATTGCTTATATTTCAAGGCCATCAGACTGTGAAACAGCCGTCACTAACACAGAGAGGCTGCTGCCTACATACAGACTTGAAATCCTTGGCTATTTTAATAAATAGATTACTAGTCACTTTAAAAATGCCACTTTAATAATGTTTACATATCTTCCATTACTCATCTCATATGTATATACTGTATTTTTATACCATCTATTGCATCTTGCCTATACCGCTCGGCCATCGCTCATCCATATATTTATATGTACATATTCTTATTCCATCCCTTTAGATTTGTGTGTATTAGGGAGTTGTTGTGGAATTGTTAGATTACTTGTCAGATATTACTGCACTGTCAGAACTAGAAACACAAGCATTTTGCTACACTCGCAATAACGTCTGCTAACCATGTGTATGTGACCATTAAAATTTGATTTGATTTGATTTGGCAGAATCTGTGAAAGCCAGCAGGAGTTGGAGGAGAATAGTTGGGTCAGGTTAAGTTTTTTTTCTTCTGGTTATCTACATCTCTGGTGCCCTCTTGAGGCATCAAACCGTAAGCTTAAAGCATCAGACAATCTCAATGCATATAGTTAATTTTATTAAAACACATAGGGTGTGTCTATATATGGAAAATGACACATTTAAAAATGTTAAGCAATCGATTGGTCGAAAGAAGAGACGACTTTTGGTCAACAAAGATTTTTTTTAGACGAGGACAGCCCTAACGAGCAGAAAGCTGGTAGTCTGTTCAGACAGCAGAGAACCGGTAGTCTGTTCAGACAGCAGAGAGCTGGTAGTCTGTCCAGACAGCAGACAGCTGGTAGTCTGTCCAGACAGCAGAGAGCTGGTAGTCTGTTCAGACAGTAGAGCGCTGGTAGTCTTGTTCGCAGAAGCAGAAGCTGGTAGTTGTTCAGGACAGCAGAGAGCCGGATAGTTGTTCAGACAGGCAGAGAGCTTGGTAGTCTGTCCAGAAGCAAGACAGCTGGTGGTCTGTCCAGACAGCAGAGCTGTGTCTGTTTCCAGACAGTGGAGCGGGGTAGTCTGTTCAGACAGTAGAGGCTGGTAGTCTGTCCAGACAGCAGCGAGCTGGTAGTCTGTTCAGACAGTAGAGAGCTGGTATCTGTTCAGACAGCAGAGAGCTGGTAGTCTGTTCAGACAGCAGAGAGCTGGTAGTCTGGTCAGAAAGCAGACGCTGGTAGTCTGTCCAGACAGCAGAGAGCTGGTAGTATGTCAGACAGTAAGAGCTGGTAGGCTCTGTTCAGACAGTAAGTGGTAGTCTGTTCAGACAGCATGAGAGCCGGTAGTCTGTTCAGACAGCAGAAAGCTGTAGTCTGTCAGGACAGTGAGGCTGGTAGTCTGTTCAGACAAGAGAGAGCTGGTAGTCTGTACAGCAGCAAGAAGCTGGTAGTCTGTACAAAGTAGAGAGCTGGTAGTCTGTTCAGACAGCAGAGAGCTGGAGTCTGTACAGACGCAGAGAGTGGTAGTCTGTTCAGACAGCAGAGAGCTGTAGTCTGTTCAAAGAGAGAGGGTAGTCTGTTCAGAACAGCAGAGAGCAGGTAGTCTGTTCAGACAGTAGAGAGCTGTCGTCTGACAGACAGCAGAGACGGTAGTCTGTACAGACAGCAGAGAGCCGGTAGTCTGTCAGAAAGCAGAGAGCGAGTAGTCTGTTCAGACAGCAGAGAGCTGGTAGTCTGTTAGACAGCAGAGGCTGGAGTCTGTTCAGACAGCAGAGGTGGTAGGTCTGTTCAGACAGCAGAGAGCTGGTAGTCTGTCCAGACAGTAGAGAGCTGGTAGTCTGTTCAGACAGCAGAGAGAGGTAGTCTCCTTCAGACAGTAGAGAGCTGGTAGTCTGTACAGACAGCAGAGAGTGGTAGTCTGTACAGACATCAGAGAGGCTGGTAGTCTGTACAGACAGGCAGAGAAGCTGTAGTCTGTCAGACAGTAGGAGCTGGTAGTCTGTTCAGTACAGCAAGAGAGATGGTAGTCTGGTTCAGACAGCAGAGAGCTGGTAGTCTGTTCAGACGGTGTAAAGGAGATAGAAACCAGGACAGGAGATGGATATCCTACTGTACTCCTCTTCTGAAGCACGTAGTGGGAAAGTTGAGATGTCCCTGACCTCCTTTGATCGCAGTTCTGTTCAGTACTTTCAGTCCTTGACTGTAGTTGTGTATTTATACTAAACTTTAAAGGATGACAAAGATGTTCTGTGACACCATGGAATCTACTGGCGGAGCGTTTGTGGTGCATACCGGGAGTGAATTCTATCTGGCTTTCTAATCCGAGCGGATCGCTGATGCTCACGAGGCCTCAGTGAAACAGTGTCATTGGCCATGGACAAGTCAAGCGCACATAATGTATTTAGCTGAGCTTTCCTCTAATACGCATCCAAGGCCAATGGAGCAGGGAGATAAAGGTGAGAGAGAGAGAGAGAGAGAGGGAAGGAGAGGGAGTGATATTTTCTGTAAAACAACAGCCTAGGACCTAGCCATAGGGAAGTGTGACAATTTCAAAATAATAATTTAGTATTGACTGAATCGCCATTGATCTGCCTAAAACCTGTGTTACAGTGGGGCAGCATGTTCCACTGTTAGTCAGTGTTGACTGTTTTGTGCCCCATCCTTCCAGGCCAGGTTTGCTGAACATTGGGGAGTCTGCTACCCAGCCCTGGTTGGCTGATACCTGGCCCAACTCCTGCTCCAATCACAACGACTGTAGCATGAACTGCTGCACCGCAGGACAGGGTAACAGTGACAGCAACCTGGCTACATACAGCCGCCCAGGTGAGTACGCTACGCACAGGAACAACTCATCCAAACATAAACTGTACTAAAACATCAAAATAACTCTGAGGCATCATGCCCATAGGGGGCACAGGGGCATCATGCCCATAGGGGGCACAGGGGCATCATGCCCATAGGGGGCACAGGGGCATCATGCCCATAGGGGCAAGGGGCATCATGCCATAGGGGGCACAGGGGCATCATGCCATAGGGGCACAGGGGCATCATGCCCATAGGGGGCACAGGGCATCATGCCCATAGGGGGCACAGGGGCATCATGCGCCATAGGGGGCACAGGGGCATCATGCCCATAGGGGGCACAGGGGCATCATGCTCCATAGGGGGCACAGGGGCATCATGCCCATAGGGGGCACAGGGGCATCATGCCCATAGGGGGCACAGGGGCATCATGCCCATAGGGGGCACAGGGGCATCATGCCCATAGGGGGCACAGGGGCACGTGCCCCCTCAGATTTGTTCTGTTAAAATGTTTTTATAGTAATAATAATAACACACATATATATGCAGTACAAGTCATAAGTTTGAACACACATACTCATCCGAGGGTTTTTCTTTATTTTTACTATTTTCTACATTGTAGAATAATAGTGAAGACATCAAAACTCATGCAATAACCAAAAAAGTGTTAAACAAATCAAAATATATTTTATATTTGAAACTCTTCGAAGTAGCCACCCTATGCCTGATGACAGCTTTGCACACTATTGGCATTCTCTCAACCAGCTTCATAAGGTAGTCACCTGGAATGCATTTCATTTAACAGGTGTGTCTTGTTAAAAGTTAATTTGTGSAATTTCTTTCTTTCTAAATGTGTTTGAGCCAATCAGTTGTGTTGTGACAAGGTACGGCTGGTATACAGAAGATAGCCCTATTTGGTAAAAGACCAAGTCCATATTATGGCAAGAACAGCTCAAATAAGCAAAGAGAAACAACAGTCCATCATTACTTTAAGAAAGTCAGTTAATCCGGAAAACTTCAAGAACTTTGAAAGTTTCTTCAAGTACAGTCGCAAAAACCATTGAGCGCTATGATGAAACTGGCTCTCATGAGGACCGCCACAGGAAAGGAAGACCCAGAGTTACCTCTGCTGCAGAGGATAAAGTTCATTAGAGTTACCAACCTCAGAAATTGCAGCCCAAATAAATGCTTCACTGAGTTCAAGTAACAGACACATCTCAACATCAACTGTTCAGAGGAGACTGCGTGAATCAGGCCTTCATGGTCGAATTGCTGCAAGGAATCCACTACTAAAGGACACCAATAAGAAGAAGAGACTTGCTTGGGCCAAGAAACACAAGCAATGGACATTAGACCAGTGGAAATTTGTCCTTTGGTCTGATGAGTCCAAATTGGAGATTTTTGGTTCCAACCGTCATGTCTTTGTGAGACGCAGAGTAGGTGAATAGATGATCTCCGCATGTGTGGTTCCCACCGTGAAGCATGGAGGAGGAGGTGTGATGGTGTGGGGGTGCTTTGCTGGTGACACTGTCTGTGATTTATTTAGAATTCAAGGCACACTTAACCAACATGGCTGCCACAGCATTCTGTGGCGATACGTCATCCAATCTGGTTTGCACTTAGTGGGACTATAATCAGCACACCTCCAGGCTGTGTAATTGCTATTTGACCAAGAAGGAGAGCGATGGAGTGCTGCATCAGATGATCTGGCCTCCACAATCACCCAACCTCAACCCAATTGAGATGGTTTGGGATGAGTTGGACTGCTGAGTGAAGGAAAAGCAGCCAACAAGTGCTCAGCGTATGTGGGAACTCCTTCAAGACTGTTGGAAAAGCACTCCAGGTGAAGCTGGTTGAGAGAATGTCAAGTGTGCTAAGCTGTCATCAAGGCAAAGGGTGGCTACTTTGAAAAATCGACTATATTTTTTGGTTACTACATGATTCCATGTTTGTTATTTCATAGTGTTGATGTCTTCACTATTATTCTACAATGTAGAACATAATACAAATAAATAAAAACCCTTGAACGAGTAGGTGTGTCCAAACTTTTGACTGGTACTGTATATATTATTATTAATTTGTTTTGTGTTAGTTGTTTCTTTGTAATACTACTAGCCACTTTTGTTAAAAGTTGGCTTTAGCTAGCCCAGATAGGTTCCCAATCTCATAACAAGGTTGGCAGACTTCAGAATAGCAAGCAATAACAAAATATATTGAAAAATATTTTACCCAGATTCTAGCGGAGATAAAGAGAAGCATATTTAATAATATATATTTTTTTAAAGAACTACCTGGAGGATACAGACAGAGGTATGCTTAGATATGCAGAAAAATAACATATTTCAGGGTCATGGGGCCTAGCCCCCTCAGGACCACCACCTAGCCATTCTCACAGACTTTGTGCCTCCTCAGATTTACAGGGTGCATGACTCACGCACCTGCTCTCAAAACAAAGCATAGATAAGAATCATAAAAACAAGCGGCTCTATTTGGTGGAAAACAGAAAGAAGTGAAATCCCATATCTGGGTTAGCTCCCTGGAGTCTCTCTATACCTCTCTCCTTGAGAGGTCTCTAGAAGAAAAACCTGGGATGTGTGGCGTAGGAGTAGTGTGTGTGTTTGATTTATTTCAGGTTAAAGCAGGGTTGTTTTAGGCAGGAAATAAAAGGAGTGCGCTGGAAGGTCCTTATTGGTTTACTCTGCTGCAAATCGAATTGCTCTGCTAATTTCCATACTGTTGTTATAGCCAATAATGTCATTCCCACTAAGTGCTCAGTTATTTAAGAAATGTGGAGCAATGGTTGAGGTCAGGGCAGGACTGCAGACTGCAGCCAACACTGGATGGAGAGATGGAGAGATGGGTAGAGAGAGGGGGGGTACCTGGAAGAGTGCAGAGAAAGAAAGGGAATGGAGGAGGAAAAAGAACGATGGGGGAGGATAAGTAGCATACACAGAGATAAAGGAAGAGAGAAAGAGCGAGGGAGTGGGGAGAAAAGTAAAGAGAGCAGAAGAGATGATGGACAGTGATGGAGACAGAGAGGGAGTTATGGTACACACCCAGGTGGCCTCTCAGTCAGCAGTACTTTCTATAAACAATACAGAGTGAGTTTGGCTCTGGAGTCCGATAGGCACACACACGCACACACACACACACACGCACACACACACGATCAAAAGAGCAAAGTTTTCACACTGTACAGAGATAAAGGACCAACAGCTGTCAGAGAGGGGAGAGGTATGGCTCTTGGTGCAGGGTGGGGACAAGGGATTTGAGGTTACACACACATAGGTATGACTTAACTACAAGCCTTGGACCCGACCCCAGCCCTGAACCTCCCTTTGATATACAGTAGGCTTAGAAGTTGAACTAAAGTAAAAGAGATGTGGGTATACAGGACAGTTGTTTGAACACGTGGCACATACTACAGTAGTGTAGTATTGCCTACCCACTCATTGATTCATTTACATTGTTGGCTTTAACCGTCTCCCCAAACAGCCTTACACACTCTCTTATTGTAGCAGATGTAGTGTTGTACTAAGTGCTGTGCTACCGCTAGGTTAAGCATCTTACTCAAGGACAAAGAAACACTGTACCCATCAAATACATACCCAACTTCTAAAGTTATCCATGACAGTCAACAAGAGAAAACCTAATCCGACTTTTCATTCCGTGCTGTGTTTTACCTTTCCCAAACATCGTGTGAGTTTGTTTGAGAAGGGGTAATATGCTAAAAGCACTTCTCACTCATCCCCAGTTTAAGGCGTTAAGGAGCATCCCTGGTGCTGGCTGCTTTGTGTGGCCAACCTAAACCCTGTGAAGGTTTAACAGGATCAGCGGCTAGGTGACGGAGTCGAGGGATACGAGTTAATGTCCCTTTATCTACCACATAGAGGCCCTTTCTCCACATCTACCTCTGAAGTGCCTCAGATATCCCTCGGTTCTTGGAAATGTGAGGCTCACGTGCGCTCGGTTGTTCCACCTACAGCCGTCCTTGATATTTACCGCAAGGCTGGCTCTCAGATCTGCTGGAGGATTTGAATACTTTATGAGCCAGGGAACATTGGATCTGACTGTGGAGCTTTGCTCTTTGCTGCACGCTTCCTTCCAACCTTCTGATACAGACATGTTCCACTGTCCTTCTCAATGAGCAAAGCCTCCTCGCCTGGCGTCTGACAGGGAGGATAGACACGCCACCCACGTTGGGCTGTGGAAAAGATGGAGACATTATCGAGACAGAAAGACAGAGAGCGCAGACAGTGGAAGTATAATACAGCTCCAGTCACTCAACTGAACCAGATAGGGATAGCTGACGTACATAATGAACTGTAGTTTGCACTGAAATATATATTTATATGTCTAGACTGAAGGCACAGTGATCTGTTGAAAGGTACAAATGACTCGGGCTGATTTATTTCTGTGTCATTCTGAAATGTTAATATTTTCATCTTATTTTTTATCGGAATGTGATGCCAGTGAATACAAAATGAATACAATGCCATTCGTGCAGTTCATGCACTTGGCAAACCTCTTCTTCTGAACCAGCTATAGAAGCTATTCTGGTCTTTGACTAAACCTTTCACCCTGCACCCGCTCCCATGTTATCCAGCCGACTGCATCGCCAACTATAACAACCAGATGGAGAGCAAGCAGACCAACCTGATGGTGCCGGAGGGAGGAGTGTACGGAGACGTGGACCTCTCCAACAAGATCAACGAGATGAAGACCTTCAACAGCCCCAACCTGAAGGACGGACGCTTCGTTGGGCCGGGTGGACCAGGGGGACAGCCCACCCCGTACGCCACCACACAGCTCATTCAGTCGTCTATCCTGGGCAACAACATCAACACAGACAGAGACAGAGGGAGTGGAGGAGGAGGGGGAGGAGGAGGAGGAGGGGGAGGGGAGATGAACGAGAAACACGGCTGGAAACCCACCACGGTTCAGCTGCAGAAGCAACAGGAAATGACCTCACAGCTCCACCAGTATAACATCATGGAGCAGAACAAGCTAAACAAGGGTGAGTGTGTGGTGGGAATCAGTGGAGGTTAGGAGGTCAAAACATAGCCGCCTTCCATCTTTCTTTCTTCCCTTCTTTCTTTCCCTTTATCTCTGTGGATGGACCCACCATGCTGAAGAATGTTCCTTTTTTCACTGGCTTCCCTGCTGCCCCACATTCAGTCATATTGATAGAGACCATCATCAGTCTCTCTCTCTCATTGTCTGGTATGCATTTACTTAGCTCCTCTTTCCTCTCTGTGTTCATATATAATCTCTGCTCTACATTCTGGGTCAGTTTCTGTCTTTTCAGTCTGGGTTGTTCTTCATGGGTAAAGTCACGTTGCGACAGGTGTAAGGATTTTCTCCAGTTGTCAGGTATCTGAAGGAGAGAGAAACATTTCTGTTGGAACTGACAGGCACTGAACTAAACTGTCGTCACCTTGTTCTTACCTGCAGAAAAGAGTTGCTGCTTTAGTAACACCGTTTCCAGTTTGGTCATGGTCTCTTGTATGGAACAGAAATTGCATGTCTTCTCTTTCAGCACTATTAGGAAGACAACATCCTGTTATTGCATGATATTACACCAGACGGTTTGTTGTGACAGTTTAAAATTACATTTCAACTTATTAGAGGTGTATTTAAACACATCGCTGGTAAAGGTCGTTATTTAGATGTGTTGTTACATTACGTTAGCCTACCTGTGATCATTATTTAGATGTGTTGTTACATTACGTTAGCCTACCTGTGATCATTATTTA
>NW_019942628.1:41322-43627 GCF_002910315.2 Salvelinus sp. IW2-2015
CGTTAGCCTACCTGTGATCATTATTTAGATGTGTTGTTACATTACGTTAGCCTACCTGTGATCATTATTTAGATGTGTTGTTACATTACGTTAGCTCTTATGTTAGCCTAACTGTGATCATTAGTCAGGTAAACTCAACCAGTCTCTATGCATCTTTTGATATCATAATGTCCCCTTCTGTCCTTCATTTTCATAAGCTATCTGTACTTTTCTAATGCGATAATGTTGTGTATGCTGCCCTGCGACCCACCTTCATCATGCTTACCATGCTCCTCCTCTCCCCTACCAGACCACTATAGAGGAGGGGACAGTCCCATGGCTACCACCATCCTCTATAACCAGGCCCACGAGGCCCACACAGGGGGATCCTACAACAGCTCTGACCGTGGCAGCAGCAGCACCTCCGGTGAGAGAGGGGGGCAGGAGGGGGGACCGGGGCAGACAGGGGTTATCATATCCACAGCCAGATGGTGTTTTACTGCCTGGATGTTCAATCGCTCTTGTTGTTGTTGTTTCCAGTTCATTATTATTTCTATAAAACCACTTAATCACTTTCAACCCAGAAGCTCCATTTCTAAATCATTCATTTCCTCAAAAGCAATAAATCATAGTGGGACTAATAATGCATGATGCTTTAAAATGGTAATTTTGATTAATTTCCATGTCAGTCTGTTGAAGAGAAATGAAAAGCAGCCTTCAGTGGAGGGAAAATGGAGAACACAAAGACAGAGAAGAGAAACATGACAACAATGGGATGAGAAACATCAGGCTTCAGTTTCCATTCTGTGTGTGTCAGTTCCCATTCTGTTTGTTCCCATTCTGTGTGTTCCCATTCTTGGTGTTCCCATTCTGTGTGTTCCCATTCTTGGTGTTCCCATTCTGGGTGTTCCCATTCTTGGTGTTCCCATTCTGGGTGTTTCCAGTCTGTGTGTTTCCAGTCTGTGTGTTCCCCTTCTGTTTCTCCCATTCTGTTTGTTCCCATTCTGGGTGTTCCCATTCTGTGTGTTCCCCTTCTGTGTGTTCCCATTCTGTTTGTTCCCATTCTGGGTGTTCCCATTCTGTGTGTTCCCATTCTGTGTGTTCCCATTCTGGGTGTTCCCATTCTGTGTGTTCCCATTCTGTGTGTTCCCATTCTGTTTGTTCCCATTCTGTGTGTTCCCATTCTGTGTGTTCCCATTCTGTTTGTTCCCATTCTGTGTGTTCCCATTCTGTTTGTTCCCATTCTGTGTGTTCCCATTCTGCTGTGTGTATCGCAGTCTGTGTGTAGAATCTCTGTGGTATCCAGTCTGTGTTGTGTATCCAGGTCTGTCGTGTGTTCCAGTCTGTGTGTGTATTCCTGTCTGTGTGTGTATTCCAGTCTGTGTGTGTATCCAGTCTGGTGTTATCCAGTCTGTGGTGTACTCCCAGTCTGTTGTGTATCCAGTCTGGCGTGTGTGCCAGTCCTGTGTGTCGTTTCAGTCTCTGTGATCCAGGTCTGTTGTGTGTAGTCCAGTCTGTGTGTGTATCCAGTTGTGTGTGTATGCCAGTCTGTGTGCTTAATCCAGTCTGTGTGTTCCAGTCTGTGTGTGTACTCCAGTCTGTGTGGGTTTTCCCAGTCTGTGTGTAATCCAGTCTGGGTGTTGTAATCCAGTCTGTGTGTATCCAGCTGTGTGTAATCCAGTCTGTGTGTGTATCCAGTCTGTGTGTATCCAGTCTTGTGTATCCAGTCTGTGTGTGGTACTCCAGTCATGTGTGTAATCAGTCTGTGTGTACTCCAGTCTGTGTGCTGTAATCCAGTCTGTTGTGTGTATCCCAGTCTGTGTGTGTAGTCCAGTCTGTGTGTGTATCCAGTCTTGTGTGTATTCCATCTGTGCTGGTGTATCCAGTCTGTGTGTGTATCCAGTCTGTGTGATCCAGTCTGTGTGTATCCAGTCTGTGTCTGTATCCATCTGGGTGTATCCATCTGTGTGCTTATCCGACGTCTGGTGATGTATCCCGAGTCTGTGCTGTATCCAGTCTGGTGTGATCCAGTCTGTGTGCTATTCCGAGTCTGTGTGTATCCAGTCCAGTGTGTGTATCCAGTCTGTGTGTATCCAGTCTGTGTGGTGTATCCAGTCTGTGCTGTATCCAGTCTGGTGTCGATCTCCAGTCTGTGTGTGATCCAGGTCTGTGTGTATCCAGTCTGTGTGTATCAATTCGTGGTATCCAGTCCTGTTGTGTATGCCAGTCTGTGTGTATCGCAGTCTGTGTGTGGATCCCAGTCTGTGTGCTATCCAGTCTGTGTGTGGTTCCAGTCATGTGTGTGTGTCCAGTCTGTGGTTGCTTA
>NW_019942628.1:43652-50403 GCF_002910315.2 Salvelinus sp. IW2-2015
GTTTCCAGTCTGTGTGTGTTTCCAGTCTGTGTGTGTTTCCAGTCTGTGTCAGTTTTCCAGTCTGTGTCAGTTTCCCAGTTTGTGTCAGTTTTCCAGTCTGTGTCAGTTTTCCAGTCTGTGTCAGTTTCCAGTCTGTGTCAGTTTCCAGTCTGTGTGTGTATACATATGCTGAAGTTGAAGTGTGTGTGAGCAAAATTCAATCCCGTGGGCTGTTAACAGAAAATGAAATATCTCGTTTGTGAGTGTTTTTCTGTCTTGTGAGCTAGTCACTGGACGTTTTATTTGGTTCTTCCTTGTTGCTCAGACAGTTTTTTGTAAAAAAACATTCATTTACCGTCCCCTTCATTCCTGTGAAGAGGAGGATAATCTCATCAGAGCTGCAGTGTTTGTTTCTGGACAAGGACTAATGGGACACACATTCCAGAGGGAATGCAACACTGCCTCCATAACGCCCAGGATCCATTCTGATATTGTATATGAAGTTCAGCTCATTAAAGAGCAGCCCTCTGTGCTCGCTGAGCTCACAGCTCATTGGTTTCTCATTCTAATTGGCTGCTGTTAATTGGCCTCTGATGTTTTCTGCTTTTTTTCACGTTTTTCTATTTTCTCTTGGTGAACATTAGTTGATAAATGACTGTGTTTTTGATGGCATGGCTGGCATTAATTACACATTGAGAGATAATGTGCGTGGTGCATTTCCGAAACGTCCATAAAGAAAGGGGGTGCCATTAGCTGACATGCTCTCGTGTAAAATTATATTTTTTTATCTGTGTAAATCTTGCGCTGTAATTAGCCCTGTTTGTTCCAATTTTATTATCTGCTGTCGATGTATTAATTTCGCAGCTGATTTAACGTGATTCAACAATGTAGATGGTTGTGAGACAGAGGAGGATGTGTGAGTGGGTATGTCTGTCTGCATGTTTCTGACTGAAGGAGTTCTTTGTTCATGTTTTTGCAGGGAGTCAAGGTCAAAAGAAGGGAGTGCGCACCCCCAAACTACCCAAACAGAGCGCAATGAATGGGCTGACCTACTCCTGCCTCCCCCTGCTAACCACCTCCCTGCCGCAACATGGAAGAGTACTCCTGTCCATGGACGGAGGTGAGACATGTCTACACACACACAACACACACACCACAACACACACACCACAACACACACACACACCACACACACACACCACACACAACACACACACACACACACAGACACACACACACAACACACACACACACACACACACAACACACACACACACACCACTCCCTGCCACTCGACCCTTTCCTTTATCTTACTGAACGTGTTAAATTTTCCCTAAGCATTTTTGTTCTATTGTGTATCAATGCTAGGTTCATGTCAAACCTTTTCCTTTACATGTCTACCTTGGTAGCAGCACAACATGAATATGTACTAGCGACATTGTTCCAGCTATGAATGTTATTGTCACGTTGAGTGACATCCAACTAATCAGCGTGTTTCACTGTGTTGACAGCTATGACCCAGACATGCAGTGCTCCATGCCCCCCTCCCGCATGTACCTGCAGCCAGACGAACTGGAGGAGGAGGAGGAGGAGGAGGAGGAGGAGATGGAGAGGGGTCCCACTCCACCTGTCAGAGGGGCTGCCTCGTCCCCCGCCGCGGTGTCCTACAGCCACCAGTCCACAGCCACCCTCACCCCCTCGCCCCAGGATGAGCTGCAACCCATGCTCCAAGACACAGCAGACAGCATGGTCTCTGGACACGAGCGCAGGTACTGGGAGGTGTTATTCTGGATTAAAATGGACTCTGATTGGCTAATATACAGTGGGTATCAGTATTCACCCCCCCCCCCCTAGATTTTTTCACATTCGATTGTGTTACAAAGTGGGATTGAAATATATTTAATTGTGATTTTTTGTTGAGGGGATCATTGATCTACACAAGATACTCCATAATGTTAAAATCAAAAGAACATTCTATAAATTTAAAATAAAATAAAAATATGGTCTTTGCATAAGTGTTCACCCCATAAATTATTTCAGTTAGACCTAAATGACAGAGTGAAACATATACAGAATCAAATATACTGAATCAGAATCTATCAAAGCATGTATCCAGTATGGAGCAAGGCACTAAACTCATGCTAAGAGGTGTTTCTAAAGGATATTGTTAGTACTTATCTATTCAAGGTGTATTATTGATTTATGTTTCATACATCTTTTGTGTAGATCATTGACAAAAAATTATACTAAATATATTTTAATCCCACTTTGTAAGACAATAAATGGGTGATACCCACTGTAGTAATGATTTCAATAGTCTCTGCAAAAAAATGCAATCATATTTTATAATTGATTTATATAATTGATTTCTCATACCCTACATTAAGAACATGTCTCCTGCTGTTTCAGACGCCATGCAGTGAGCCCCCCTCCCCGACCCATCTCCCCCTCACACACCTACGGCTACATCTCCAGCCCCCTGTCCCTGGACACAGACGGCATGGAGGAAGAGGGGGAGATGTTGGAGGAAGAGGAGGAGGAAGGGGATGAGACAGACGCAGAGGTGGCCAAGGTGCACCACCACCACACCCACCCTCACCACCCTCACCACCCTCACCACCCCCACCACCCCCAGCAGATGCACACCAGGAGGCTGCTGCTGCGGGGCCTGGAGCAGACGCCAGCCTCCAGCATGGGGGACCTGGAGAGCTCTGTGACGGGCTCCATGATCAACGGCTGGGGTTCGGCATCCGAGGAGGATAACGCCTCGTCAGGGCGCTCCAGCGCTGTCAGCTCCTCAGACGGATCCTTCTTCACAGATGCCGACTTTGCCCAGGCAGTTGCGTCTGCTGCGGAGTACGCAGGCCTCAAGGTGGCCAAGTACCCCAACCCCACGCAAGGCCAGGAGGGAGGCCCCGGAGGTAAGCACATCTATTCCTCACTAATATAATGTCACTTTATCAAGAAGAATAGAAAACAAGATAATGAGCACCTACATTCCTTAGAGTCTAAGACGTTGGGGGAGGGTGGGTGCTAAGCTGACAAATGGTATTGATATATGATGGTCATACTATGGATCGTTTAGCTATTTAATTTTTTATTTGAGGACCCCTTTAGGTATATATATTTTTTGGATCAAATATAGATTTTGGTCTTTACTACTAAAGCCAATGGAAATGCATTGAACTACAAATTCATAAATGTCTAAATGGACAGTCACAAACTAAATCATAAGAAACAAGAGAAATTAAAAATACTCAGAAAATATATACGGTATACTGTATATATTTATTTACACATATTTAACCCATGTTTTTAGGTAGGCACAAAACTACCTTCAAACTTCCATAATAAAAATTAAAAACGATACCGGTTACCTTCAGACGAGTCACTTGACACTTGTGGGGGTCGTAGAGCAAAACGGAGAACAACATCGTGTTCGTGAGAGTCTCCCCTTTCTATAGAATGGTCAGAATAGTTTGAACACTGTTCGGACACTACAGACGTGTTCGTGAGAAGACTGATTTTCAGGATGTCTCATGATCTGACAAACACTGCACCTTTCACCGCAGATGCGGAAGTTTGACACTGGAGGATGAACTGGATTGAGACGCAGCCAATACAAAACAGATATCTCTATTTTAAACAGATATCTTAAACTGATATCTCTAGCTTCTCTATCTTAAATAGATATCTCTATCTTAAACATATATCTCTATTTTAAACAGATATCTCTATCTTAAACAGATATCTCTAGCTTAAACTGATATATCTAGCTTAAACTGATATATCTAGCTTAAACTGATATATCTAGCTTAAACTGATATATCTAGCTTAAACTGATATCTCTATCTTAAACTGATATCTCTAAAAAGAGAGAGATAATCGGAAGATGGTGGGCTGGATTCAATAAGAAGGTATCTTTCATCTGGTGTCTTGCGAATTGGTGATTTATGTGATATTTAGATGCTAGTATTCTTGTGACGCTATGCTAGGCTATGCTAGTCATCTTTTTACTGTGGGGGGTGCTCCCGGATCCGGGTTTGGGAGGAACTAGAAGTTAAACTGATATCTCTATTTAAACTGATATCTCTATCTTAAACTGATATCTCTAGCTTAAACTGATATCTCGATCTTAAACTGATATCTCCAGCTTAAACTGACAGATTTTGATGGGACTTTTTGTTTATGTAACTTAGATTGATGCACTGGTGTGTCAACCGACTAGGGGGTTCACTTTTATGAATCTCTTATTCTGCAAGCCCACTGACAGAGGGGAAACCTTTTCAGGTTTCATGTCACTTACCAAATGTGTATTTCTTCAGGACGAAAGTATCAAATGGCTCTTCAGGCCACCGTCCTGGCAGCCCTGTCCACAGACAGCATGAGACACGGCCAACATGCAGAAGAGGCTCCTAAGAAGCAAAAACAGCACCCTGCAGCGGGCCCACCCAGGCGCTCCAGCGACAAGGCCTACCCTGAAGGTACAGTACAGAACCACACTCTGCTCATTCATCACTAAAGTACTGCACGAGGTGGACCGCCATAATGAGGACTGGAGTTGTACCATGGATCCATTTGAATCTAGTCCACTATTCTGTAATACCTCATAATGAGGAGTTGTACCATGGATCCATTTGTAATCTAGTCACTAATTCTGTAATACCTCATAATGAGGAGTTGTACCATGGATCCATTTGTAATCTAGTCCACTAATTCTGTAATACCTCATAATGAGGAGTTGTACCATGGATCCATTTGTAATCTAGTCCACTAATTCTGTATACTCATAATGAGGACTGGAGTGTACATGGATCCATTTGTAATCTAGTCCACTAATTCTGTAATACCTCATAATGCGGAGTTGTACCATGGATCCATTTGTAATCTAGTCCACTAATTCTGTAATACCTCATAGTGAGGACTGGAGTTGTACCATGGATCCATTTGTAATCTAGTCCACTAATCTTGTAATACCTCATAATGAGGAGTTGTACCATGGATCCATTTGTAATCTAGTCCACTAATTCTGTAATACCTCATAGTGAGGCTGGAGTTGTACCATGGATCATCTGTATTCTAGTCCCCTAATACTGTCATACCTCAGTACCCAGCCCCACCCATGTGATGTATGGCATGGTGCCTGCCTGAGACAGTGTCCAGGACTGAGTGTGAGTGTGTCATAAGTCAGAGCTTTTAATCATCTTCCCCTCGTGTGTGACATCACTTCCAATCTGTGGTGGTGCTGAGCAGAGAGCCTAGATGGTAGGGGTATGGAGGGGGCCTGTCTCAGGGGACTACTGTCCAGCTCCAGCCCATTCTGCTGCTGCTGAAACTGGAATGTCTTCCACTCCAGCCAGCCACTAATGAAATTACCCAGGTGCTCTGGCTCTTATTGAAGTGGCCCCCTGGCCTCCACTCCAGAAGCCAGGAATAAACAAAGCAGGGGCCAACTACAGAGTAACAACGCACATCACTGGAATATGCTTATCTTGTCAAAGTGAAGGATGTCAACTTTAAGGGTATTTATTGTTGCTTTATTTGTGGCCTAAGTGTTAGTTTTAGTTCTGTTTTCTTAGGGATTGAGCTTGTGTGTCTATCCATTGCCTCTGTCTGTTTGTGTGTGTGTGTGTGTGTGTGTGTGTGAATGGATGCGTCTGTGCGTGTGTGTAGTGTGTGTTGTCTGTGCATTGTCTGTGTGTGTGTGCATATGCGTGCATATGTGTGCATACGTGTGTGGTGTGCATACGTTTGTTGGGTGTGTGTGTGTGTGTGTGTGTGTTGTGTGTGTGTGGGTGTGTGTGGTTGTGTGGTGTGTGTGTGTGTGTGTGTGTGTGTGTGTGTGTGTGTGTGTGTGTGTGTGGTGTGTGTGGTGTTGTGTGTGTGTGTTGTGTGTGTGTGTTGTGTGTGTGTGTGTGTGTGTGTGTGTGTGTGTGTGGAGCTGGCTCTCCTCTTACTGTGAGGTGTCCTTGTGTGTTGGAAGCACTTGACAGGGAGATTTAATATCCAGCCCCTCTCTGAGACAGACCAGCTATCACTGCACCAAATCCTACCCCCTTCTCCCTTCATCCCTTCATCCCTTCATCCTGCCTTCCACCCCATCCCCTCCCTTTGAAGTAATCTCTCCATCCCTCACTCTGCTCTCTTCCAGCTCCCTCCATCTCTCATCCTCCCTCCCCCTCACTCCCCTCTTTGTTCCCTATGTGTGTCTGAGAGGAGTGAGGAGGAGAAGAGACCGACAGTTCTCCAACCCCAGTCTGGTCTGGTCGCTGATGTATTCCATCTGAATAGATTGATTGCACTGTAGTTGGGGGCTGGGTGAGTGACGGGGAGGTGATAGGAGGAAGAGAGATGATAGGGAGGGAGAGAGGTGATAGGAGGGAGAGAGGTGATAGGGAGGGAGAGAAGTGATAGGGGAGGGAGAGAGGTGATAGTGTAGGGAGAGAGATGATAAGGGAGGAGAGAGTGATAGGGGAGCAGAGATATGATAGGGTAGAGAGAGGTGGATAGTGGAGGGAGAGAGGTGACAGGGAGGGAGAGATGTGATAGGGTAGGGAGAGAGGTGATAGTGGAGGGAGAGAGGTGATAGGGAAGGAGAGAGGTGATAGTGGAGGGAGAGAGAAGATAGGGGAGGAGAGAGGGGATAGTGGAGGAGAGAGTGGATAGAGAGGGAGAAGAGGTGATAGGAAGGGAGAAGTGTGGTGATAGGGGGGGATAGAGGAGAAGAAGGGAAGAGGAGGGGTGATAGGGGAGGAGAGAGATGATAGGGTAG
>NW_019942628.1:54018-97789 GCF_002910315.2 Salvelinus sp. IW2-2015
CTAGCTTCTCTATCTTAAACAGATATCTCTTAGCTTAAACTGATATCTCTAGCTTCTCTAGCTTAAAAGGAGAGAGGTGATAGGGGAGGAGAGACGTGATAGGGGAGGGAGAGAGATGATAGGGTAGGAGAGAGAGGTGATAGGGGAGTGAGAGAGGTGATAGGGGAGTGAGAGAGATGATAGGGGAGGAGAGAGGTGATAGTGGAGGGAGAGAGATGACAGGGGAGGTTGATGTATCTTCATGTATTTATTTCCATAGTAGTATGATGATTGCCCCCCCTGCTAGCTGTGTCCCCCTGCTGTCCATTGCATTGGAGGTCAAAGCGAGAGCAGTAATCCACCCAGGACAGGACAGGACAGCCATGAATACCCAGAAGCATCGGTTAACCCTTTCCATTCCGTCTTTGCTAAAATCTTAATCTTAATCAGTATAGGCGTCCAATGTGGGAATTAAATCTACAAACTTGGTGGTGTATTCTCTTACCAACTGAGCCATTGTTGAGTCCCTCTTTAAAACTTTTTAGGGATAGGGGGCAATATTCAGAAGTTTGGATGACTGGATTTGTCTCAGGTTTTTGCCTGCCAAATCAGTTCTGTTATACTCACAGACATTATTTTAACAGTTTTGGAAACTTTAGAGTGTTTTCTATCCACATCTACCAATTCTATGCATATCCTATCATCTGGGCCTGAGTAGCAGGCAGTTTAATTTGTGCACACTTTTCATCCAAAATTCCGAATGCTGCCCCCTACCCTAGAGAAGTTAACCATTTTACAGAACTTCTTGGGGTTAGACCCACAGAGAGAGAACTGCTCAATAACTTTGGCCTTCCGGATAGCCTGAGTGCGCTTATTTCTCATTTGCCTGAATGAGAGCCAGTCAGCCTGAGTTTGCATGTGCTGAGCCTATCACCAAATGCAATTCTTGAGTTGGAGTAACTCTGCCAGATCACGGTCGAACCAGGGGCTGAACCTGTTTTTAATTAAACCTTTCTTTATGGGGGCGTGTTTGTTAACAACACCACTGAAAATATCAAGAAGAAGGTTGAAGCGTCTTCGACAGAGGGGATCACGCTGATTCTATATCAATTTATAGAGGCCAGGTAATGAAGAAAGACTTGCTCATTAAGGTTTTTGCGCAAGCGTCTATGACAAATCAGGACAGATCATTGCAATGAGCAGCCATTACGAACACAGGCTGTAGAACAGTGATCACTAAGGTCGTTACAGAAAACACCAGACTGATATCTATCAGGATTATTTGTGAAGATAACATTGAGGAGAGTACCTTTTGCTGGGGGTTTGGAGTCATACCTTGTGGGATTGGTAAAAATCTGAGAAAGATTTAGGGAGTCCCATTGCTTTAGGACTTGGTCAGGTGGTTTAAGCATGTCCCAGTTTAGATCACCTAGCAGGACAAATTCAGACAGTGTAAGGGGCCAGGAGAGAGCTTAGGGCATTTAGGGTACAGGCCGGTGCTGATGGAGGACGATAACACCCAGCAATAGTCAGCAAAGAGCTATTTGAAAGTTGAATGCTTAAAACCAGCTAATCAAATTGTTTGGGGACAGACTTGGTGGAGACAACCGAACACTGAAGGTGATCCTTGGTAAAGATTGCCACTCCACAACCATTGGAAGAGCTGTCTTGCCGAAAAAGTTTATAACCAGAAAGGTTAACATCAGTGTTCAAAACACTCTTTCCTAACCACATTTCAGCAATGACCAACACATCTGGATTGGAGCTGTGAACCCACACTTTAAATTGATACATTTTAGGTAATAAGTGCAGAGAACCCAGGCTTTTACAAGAGCAGAAATCAGTGAAGCAGATATCAGAGCACAAGTCAGAATTGGGGCTAGCTACTGTAGATTGGCCAGGGTGTACATGCACATTTCCAGATATAATCTAAAGTAATACAATCAGGGCACGGCAGAGGACAGGGAGAGCTCTGCAGTGTTGATTTTTATGACATTTGAATGTGCGTCAATTGGCAACAAAATCTTATTGTACAGCAATTTCATCAGGTATCATGAATAAAAGCCGGCGAGAGGTGGTTAGAATAGGATAGGGATCCAAGAGTCCGTGTAACCAATAGAGAGTCAGAATCCAGAGTGTGGGAACAAACATAGTCTGTCCCATGGTCGGTTAAACAAGCAAGTTCATAGTCAACAGAGCACGCTGGAGTCATGAAGCAAATAGCATAAAGCACAACAAATGAAACAACTTGGGGATAGCCAATGTAAGCTCAGAGTCACTGGCCCCAACAGTGCGTGTGTGCTGGAGACGAGCTAAAGCTTGGAGAGAAGGAGGAGTGTGGTGAGGGTACCTGTACCAGACAAGGGGAGACAGGACCAGGGCAGGCGGATAGCAGATCACCAGGTGGAATCCAAGCAGCAGTGCAGCAGGCAACGGGAGTAGGTGTCACACCCACTTGAGAGAAGCTTTTTTTGGGAGGCAAATTCCTTGTAGAAAATCCCAGCTAGCTAGCTAACGTAGCTAGCAAGTCTCTGTCCACCATTTTTTTCCATGTGGAAAAGGAGGTTGTTAGCTAGCTATATCGCTTCAGTTTCGGTGAATGGTCCTCTACAACATCCAAACAAAATTGTAATGTGGCTGTTGTATTTTGGAGATTGCGAGGAGGATATCTTCTAATGTGATCAAAGCAACAATATTGTTTCTTATTGAGATTATTTACAATTGAAGTGTCCTGGCTGCATATCAGTTCAAAATAGAGATGAATCCAGGGGTACTGTATTGTAATGACCTCTGCAGAGATGGAGGGGGCTTCAAAGGCATTTTGTTGGGGGAGGCTGTGAAACTCCCCTGCCCTTGTTGGCCTCAAGGGCACCTCACACTTCACAACTCAGTGTAGCCGGATCAGTTCTCTCCTAGCTAGCCTTAACCTATCACATTGGTTAAAAAAGGTTATACATGCCAACATATTAATCAAGAATTAGGCAAAGTGATCGTGTCAGGGGAAGATTTTATCCAACTTTTTGACCATTGCAACATTTGATGTACTGTCACGTTCTCTGTGGTGGTCTCACGCGTGCTATAGTGTTCACAGCTGCCCATGCCTCATTGGGATTTGTTATTCCCCATCATTTGCAACTTGGTCATTGGGCGTCATCACTATCTTTCCTTTGCGGTACTTCGATCATGATTACCAGCTGAGATAAACTTTTATGAGTTGATTTTACTCCTGCCTCAGAGTTTGTGTGAGCAGTGTCTTAATGTCATCCTATAACCTACTCTGAGCTGAGAGTTTTTTAAGTCTTAAAAGAGGTTTTTGTCCTCACCTCCATGTGTCCATAAATCTGCCTGGCTGTCCTCTCCTCCTCCTCCTGTAGTGGGCTATATTTCACAGATAGTGGCATTGATCGGATCCTGACAGAGGTAGGAGGCAGGGAGACATAAAAGAAACTGCAGACACTTTCTGCCGTATGATATCGACTGACCCAATGTGTATTCAGGAGGTGTGTTTATTTGTGTTTATTTTTATTTTTATTTCAACTTTATTTAACCAGGTAAGCTAGTTGAGAACAAGTTCTCATTTACATCTGCGACCTGGCGAATAAAGCAAAGCAGTGCAACACAAACAACAACACAGAGTTACACATGGGATAAACAAACACAATAGGAAAATCTATATACAGTGTGTGCAAATGAAGTAAGGAGGTAAGGCAATAAATAGGCCAATAGTGGCGAAGTAATTTCAATTTAGCATTGACACTGGAGTGATTGATGTGCAGATGAGGATGTGCAAGTAGAAATACTGGTGTGCAAAAGAACATAAAAAAACTCAAACAAAAAACAAATATGGGGAGGAGGTAGGTAGTTGGTTGGATGGGCTATTTACAGATGTGCTGTGTATAGCTGCAGTGATCGGTAAGCTGCTCTGACAGCTGACGCTTGAAGTTAGTGAGGGAGATATAAGTCTCCAACTTCAGTGATTTTTACAATTCGTTCCAGTCATTGGCAGCAGAGAACTGGAAGGAACGGTGGCCAAAGGAGGTGTTGGATTTGGATCGGCAGGATAGTCAGTTTTACGAGGGTATGTTTGGCAGCATGAGTGAAGGAGGCTTTGTTGCAAAATAGGAAGCCAAGTCTAGATTTAATTTTGGATTGGAGATGATTAATATGAGTCTAGAAGGAGAGTTTACAGTCTAGCCAGACACCTAGGTATTTGTAGTTGTCCACATATATATACACGTCCAGAGTAGTGATGCTAGTCAGGTGGGCGGGTGCGGGCAGCGATCGGTTGAAGAGTGTGCGTTTAGTTTTACTAGCGTTGAAGAGCAGTTGGAGGCCACGGAAGGAGAGTTGTATGGCGTTGAAGCTCGTTTGGAGATGTGTGTATTAGACCTTCCTGATTCAACCAAAGCTCCATAGTAAAAATGCAATGGCAACACCTTTAGACCCCGAGTGTGTATAAATTTCCTACAGTGTGTGATTCAGCTCACAGCTTACACAGTGGAACAGCGGTGGAAAACATGATGGACATTGGAATGCTGGGTGTGAGCGGCATCGGGATGCTGGGTGTAATCGGCATCGGGATGCTGGGTGTAATCGGCATCGGGATGCGGGGTGTAATCGGTATCGGGATGCTGGGTGTAATCGGCATCGGGATGCTGGGTGTAATCGGCACCGGGATGCTGGGTGTAATTGGCATCGGGATGCTGGGTTAATCGGCATTGGAATGCTGGGTGTGAGCGGCACCGGGATGCTGGGTGTAATCGGCATCGGGATGCTGGGTGTAATCGGCATTGGAATGCTGGGTGTTGAGCGGCTAGGATGCTGGGTGTAATCGGCATCGGGATGCTGGGTGTAATCGGCACCGGGATGCAGGGTGTGAGCGGCATCGGGATGCTGGGTGTAATTGGCATCGGGAGACTGGGGGTAATCGGCATAGGGATGCTGGGTGTAATCGGCATCGGGATGTTGGGTGTAATCGGCATCGGGATGCTGAGTGTGATCGGCATTGGGATGGTAGGTGTGAGCAGCAATGGGATGGTGAGTGTGAGCAGCATCGGGATGCTGGGTGTGAGCGACATTGGGATGCTGGGTGTAATCGGCATTGGGATGCTGGGTATGAGCAACATTGGGATGCTGACTGTGAACAGTATTGGGTGTGAGCAGCAATGGGATGGTGGGTGTGAGCGGCATTGGGATGCTGAGTGTAATCGGCATCGGGATGCTGGGTATGAGCAACATTGGGATGCTGGGTGTGAACAGTATTGGGTGTGAGCAGCAATGGGATGGTGGGTGTGAGCGGCGTTGGGATGCTGGAAGTGAGCGGCGGGAATGGCTGATTGCTATGTTTATTAACTTTGTTATCCTGTGTGGATTATGGGCCGTGCCGGCCGACAGAGCTGACCCATCACTCAACTGGGAGGCTGATTAAAAGATGAAAAGCCATCGATCGAAAGCAGAGCAGACAAGGCTTTTCTCAGGCAGCGTGTTTTGCTTGGACGGGTGTGTCTGTGTGTGTCTGTGTGTGTCTGTGTGTGTGTCTAGAGGTTTGAGCACTCAGGCAGCCCACCAGTCAGGCTCATATGAATAATGGCTCAAGGACAGACATCATTGATTCATCGACATGGGAAGTGGAGCGGGTCAGAGAGCCAGCTGCTGACCGTCACGCTCTCCTCCATCTATCCTTCTCCTCCATCTCTCTCTTTCTCCGGCCATCTCTCTTTCTCCTCCCACTCGCTCTCCTCCAGCTCTCTCTCTCCTCCATATCGTTCTCCTCCATCTCTCCTCCATCTCTCTCTCTCCTCCCTCTCTCTCTCCTCCATCTATCCTTCTCCTCCATCTCTCTATTTCTGCTGCATCTCTCTCCTCCATCTCTCTCTCTCCTCTGTCTTCTTTATCTCCCACCTCTGCTTCTCCTCTATCTCCCCTTCCTCTCCTCTCTCTCACCACTTTCCCTTCACTCCTCTCTCCCTTCCTCCATATTCCATTTATCCCTCTCTTCCTGCTATTCCACCTTATCTCCCCACTATCTCCCCTCTCTGTCGTCTGAGTCCAGAGTCCTTCTACTTGGCCAGGCTGTGTGTACACAGTACAGTCCAGAGTCGTTCTACTTGGCCAGGCTGTGTGTACACACTATAGTCCAGAGTCCTTCCACTTGGCCAGGCTGTGTGTACACACTATAGTCCAGAGTCCTTCCACTTGGCCAGGCTGTGTGTACACAGTACAGTCCAGAGTCCTTCTACTTGGCCAGGCTGTGTGTACACACTATAGTCCAGAGTCCTTCCACTTCTACTTGGCCAGGCTGTGTGTACACACTATAGTCCAGAGTCATTCCACTTCTACTTGGCCAGGCTGTGTGTACACAGTACAGTCCAGAGTACTTCTACTTGGCCAGGTTGTGTGTACATGGTAAAGGGAAATCCAGAGTGCTTCCGCTCAGCCAGGTTGTGTAAACACAGTAAATTCCAGAGTACTTCCACTTGGTCAGGTTGTGTGAACATAGTACATCTTTGTTTGGTCTCACCTTGCAGGTGCAAGACAACTGAGTGATAGGTAATGTACAGTATGTTAGCTGGTAGCTCTAATGACTAGTCTCTAATGGCTCTTATGGCTCTAACGGCTCTAATGGCTAGGCTCTAATGCATGGGTGTCAAACTCTGGCCAAATTTGGCCCGCGGGGTAATTATATTTGGCCCGCGAGACAATACCAAATTACTACTAGAGCTGGCCCGCCGGTATTATACAGCGCATTCACCGCTAATACTACGAATCCCATAATGCTCTGCTGTTGTTTTCGCGCGCCAATCAGGACAGGACCCAGAAACGCCCTCTCTAGTCATAGCAACATAGACGCTACAACTGTCAGCGCGCTATCCCTTCCCAAAAATGGCGAAAAGAAAGGCAGAAAACAGGAGCTTTCTGGACAAGTGGGAGGCAGAATGTCTGTTTACATATGTAAAAGACAAACCTGTTTGTCTTGTTTGTGGAGTCAACGTGGCTGTAAGTAAGGAGTACAACGACGCTATGAAACGAAACACCATGACAAATACAAGGACCTGGACATGACTCAAAGGAGCCAGAAAGTAGAGGAGATGAAAAGAAGTTTGGTTTCACAACAGAATATGTTCAAAAAAGCCACATCACAAAGTGAGGCTGCTGTAAAGGCTAGTTATATAGTGGCWGCAGAGATCGCAAAATCAGCCCGGCCCTTTAATGAGGGAGAGTTCGTGAAAAAGATTAGATCAGTGTGCAATAATTAACGTTTTCTTTGTGCACTTTTTCTTGCTACAAGGCATGGGCTTGAATGGTTGATTGATTTATTATCATTTTATTTGTAAAATGATTAGCCAGTGGAAAAAGTTTAAAAAAGTTTATTTTGGTATTTAAATCAGAAGGCTGCAAATAGAAAAGAGGCATACGATTTTTATTTAAATTTTATTTATTTAATAAATGAATGCCATTGATGTGTTTTTTCATTTGAAATTCGATTTTGCATGTCTCCACTATTAAATTATATATTGTATGGTAATAAGCGATGCTTGTTCCATATTCAATGTTAAAGCAAAACTTGTTTGGGTCCATATTAAAAGGTTAATTTGTTCAATGTTGGCCCGCGACTTTGTTCAGGTTTTACATTTTGACCCACTGGGTATTTGAGTTTGACACCCCTGCTCTAATGGCTAGACTCTAAGGCTAGGCTCTAATGGCTAAGCTCTAATGGCTAGGCTCTAATGGCTAGGCTCTAAGGCTAGGCTCTAATGGCTAAGCTCGAATGGCTAGGCTCTAAGGCTAGGCTCTAAGGCTAGGCTCTAATGGCTAATCTCTAATGGCTAGACTCCAATGGCTAGGCTCTAATGGCTAGGCTCTATTCCAGAGCATGTTGACTCATGTCTCTTACATCTCACACCCTAACATGAGTTTTGAACTGAGTAACTAATGTCCTCCTCTTCCCGTGTTTATCTTCCAGATCTGCCCCCCCCTCCCATCCCCCCTCCAGCGGGGCTCAAGTCCCCCACACACCCCTCCAAGACAGCCCTGGAGACCCGGGGGGTGATGTCCCCCAAGGCAGGCGAGGGCAGGGACAGGAGAGGGGGCTCAGGAGGAGGGTACCGGCCACAGGAGGGATCGGACCCCCGTACCAGCTCCTCAGAGCGCCGGGAGACCCAGGACAGACAGAAAAACCCTCGTGCAGGGAAAGGGAACAAACAGGAGGGGGGCAGCACCAAGGCACGCCAACACCCAGGTACAGAGAACACCTAGGGACATGGAACTAATGATATTTAACCTAGCAGTATATTGTTCTTCCTGCTCTGTAGACATGCCACTCTGACAGTGCAACTTTAGATTGTGAATAGCTGTATGTATTGTGTTGAAGGACATGAGTTCTCAGTGTGTCTTCTCTCCTCTTTTGTCCCAGGACCAGAGGACATCCTGCCCTACAGCCGCCCCTCCTTCCCCACGGTCCACAGTCCCCGAGACAGGGACCCCAGATCCTCCAGCTCCATGTCCTCCCGGGGCTCAGGGGGGCGGCGGAGAGGAGAGGGTGGGGCAGGGGCCCGCAGGAACCCTAACGACATGGGCCTCAACACCATGGGGGCCTTCCAGCCAGGAGACGATGACTTAGAGGTACAACATTTGCCGACTGGCTAACTCAGTGTTACTGCAGATTTAGTATATGTAGGTTACTGAACAATGGCTTAGATTACATGCTGTGTATATATTTGTATGCTTGCTGAAATGTCCGTTTTGTTGTGTCTTTCCCCAGATGGTGGAGAGCTGAAGTACTAGACGGGATGAACAGGAAGTACTGTCCAGAATTAAGTTTCCAAGAAGAGGAAAGCTGTGATCGTTCCTCTGCCCATTTTAAATATCTCAGTATCTCACCATCATGTTTGCTGACAAATACTGTACATCAATTGTGTTTCAATACATTGGGAAAAAATACCAATTGTTTTTCTAATTTATCGTTTTCTATGTCCATTTTAAACAAGAAAAAAAAATGCCAAGCAAAATACCCAGTAGTATGTAATGTTTTATTCCAAGGCAATAGTGAGTAACAGTGGACTCTAAGTATTGACACGATGGACTTGGCTTGCCTCGGCACTGTGGGAAGCCCTGCCCGTACAGCCAGGTGTTACTGTAATGAGATGAGCTACAAGCAGAGGGGTGGACTGTCTTGTAAATATACCTGTACACATAATGTCCTTTTGTATAGCGTCCGTCGTGGTACTTCGTTTTCTTTGTGTTCTTTGTTTTATTTTGCGAATTATTATTTTATTATGCCAGTAAATATAATTATTTTATAGTTTTCCATCCATGTTATAAATTGCTATAGTATTTAGCCGTCCCAGAAAGTGCCACTTTGGGATTGTTCTTTTTCTTTTTCTAATGCACTGTTATTTTTTTGTGTCATTGTCAATGTTTGTTATTTGTTTTACTTTGGTTTTAAAAGCACAATCACTAAACTTTATTTTAAGCCATTTTATCTATTAACCTTTTTGTCTTACTGGAGGAATACAGGTATGACAAAAGAGTCTTGTTAATCCTGATGATGACGAAGATGATGATGATGATGTTGGTAAAGGTGATAAGCTGTTTATGATGGGCGTGGATTGAAAGGAGACTTCCTGTGTCATGATTGGCTCATTTCAGATTCTGATGCTAGCTCATGTGAGAACCTTCAACACAGACAGTTATTGTGGTTCATAGCAGCAATGTAAATGTCTTTTTGAATTGACCGTAGTTCCAGCCATTGCACATTAATTCAAACGGTGACATTGTCTACTAATGCACTTAAAAGAATGTAACATACAGAAAATGGGCGAAACCTTGTGAATCTGGAGAGGCTGTGATTGGACAAGGAGAGTCTCTTTTCCAGAGAAGGGGTTGGTCGGTGGATACTTCTCTGAGGAGAGAGGGTTCTGTTGTTTATTCGTAGGACATCTGCAAACATTTGTTTCGTAAAGCAAAAAGCTAAAAAACTTTATGAATAAAAAATGTTCAAACTGTTAGCGCTCCCTCCTTTTTTTTCTGATATCAGAAGGACATGGGGGGACTGCATGTCCCCTAGGGTGTCCCCTGGGGCCTCTCTCTCGCTGAAGCTCTCCTCGCTACATTTGAAGATCAGAGCTCAGGCCTTTTGGTTGATATTTGAAGTGTGTGTGACGCCTGGGTCTGCTACTCCTAACACAAAGGCTCTTAGCTGCGCTACGGACCAAATCATATTGACTGGCAACTTTTGTGCTGTTCATTTAGCTGTTTGGATGCAGTTTAGTTGAAGGGTAGTGAGCAGGCTGTGCTCTCTAAGGGACATGAGTGTTGTTGTTCTGCGTATTGGTTGTATCTCATTATCTCATTGTTAGCCCTACAGTTACATACTGATGATTCACTAATCCCAAAATGTTGTTTTTCCCACAATATTTATCAAAAATATCCTTAAATACCAATAACAGTGAGTATCTTATTGTTGCTGTAAGTTGTTCATTCAGTTGATTGTTATGTGTTTATCTTTTCGATGCAGCTGTTATAACTCAACAGGAGGCAGCTGTTATAACTCAACAGGAGGCAGCTGTTATAACTCAACAGGAGGCAGCTGTTATAACTCAACTAGGAGGCATGCGTGTGTATAACTCACACGGGAGGCAGCTGTTATAACCACCAGGAGCGCAGCTGTTTATAACTCAACAGGACGGCAGCTGTTATAACTCAACAGGAGGCAGCTGTTATAACTCAACAGGAGGCAGCTGTTATAACTCAACAGAGGCAGCTGTTATAACTCAACAGAGGCAGCTGTTATAACTCAACAGGAGGCACGCTGTTTTAACTCAACAGGAGGCAGCTGTTAAACTCAACAGGAGGCAGCTGTTATAACTCAACAGGAGGCAGCTGTTATAACTCAACAGGAGGCAACTGTTATAACTCAACAGGAGGCAGCTGTTATAACTCAACAGGAGGCAGCCGACTCGATATTTGTAGCATTAATTCAGCTAATAACCATGAAACCAGTCATTTTGCATATTTCCCAACTTACTGTATTATTCATCAATACTGAATTCTGACTAATACCGACTGTATTATTCATCAATACTGAATTCGGACTAATACCTTCTGTATTATTCATCAATACTGATTTCTGACTAATACCTTCTGTATTATTCATCAATACTGATTTCTGACTAATACCTACTGTATTATTCATCAATAAAGACACCCACTAAACAGAACATTCCGTAACTTTCCACACATGGAATGTTCCAGTGTGTAATGTTGTGTGTGTAGGTGGCAGGGAAGTCAGGCGCAGGAGAACGAACTTGGTATAAACGGAGTCGTTTAATAAAAGTTAACAAAACTCCAAAAACCTAAATTTATAAAATAATCAAAGTGGGTACAAAACCCGTCGCGCATCAACACAAAACTTGCACAAACATACAATCAAACAATCTCCGACAAGGACATGAGGGGAAACAGAGGGTTAAACACACAACATGTAATTGATGGGATTGGAACCAGGTGTTATGGAAGACAAGACAAAACCAATGGAAAATAAAAAATGGATCAGTGATGGCTAGAAGATGGGTGACGTCGACCGCCGAACACCGCTCGAACAAGGAGAGGGGCCGACTTCGGCGGAAGTCGTGACTCAGTGCACAGGAGCATTACAATACTTGTACAGTATAGACCAGGTAAAGCATCATAAAACAGGAGGCATAAAACACTATTCATCAAATTAATGGGAAAATAATATTCTGACAGATGACACTACTTGTATTGACATTTTCATCATAGGTATAATGAAAAAGCAATTTAAATCCATTCGAGTCTTGCTTGTGTTGGTCAATTTCTTCAGCAGATAATCAGGTCTATATAATTATCAAACATACATTAGTAATAGAAAGGAAACAGAATCTTTGTTTAAGTATTAAAACTATCCTTTAGTAATACAATTGTAGGCAGAAAGTTGGTACAGAGTACAGTATATGATAGCTCTCCCCAGGTTCTGCAAAATGTCTAAGACATCCTGTAACTCATATAGCCTCTCCCAGTCCTCCTTGCGTGTGTTTCACTGGCAACAACATTTTAATAAATCTAACTTCCCCCTGTCAGCAGCAACCATCTTGTCAGCAATTATAAGCTCAGAAGTGGGTTTGACCGAAACTTGACCTTTCATCACAAGTATAGGGTCATAACAAGGTGAACGAGTCTAAGCATCTTTGCAGTTTGCTGTTTTCATCAGGTCTGCAGCAGCCTTGGGTTCTCAGATAACCAGTCGTATTCTCAGAACCTCAGATAGTCAGGTGGGGCCCAGACAGGATGAGCATGAACGTAGGCGGTTTCCACCTTCTGATAGTGTCTGAAGGGCACAACACTCAAAACACGTGTTATAACACACAGAGGTCTCCTAAATAGGAGACCTTACAGTTTATCATAACACAATTTATTAACCCTTTAAAAGGTATGAGGCCTCGGTTTAACCCCTTCATTTGCCTCAAAGGCTACAATATATTGTAGGATCAGAACACCACCCAGACCCACAATATACCATAGGATCAGAACACCAACCTGACCCACAATATACCGTAGGATCAGAACACCACCCAGACCCACAATATACCTGTAGGATCAGAACACCACCCAGACCCACAATATACCCGTAGGATCAGAACACCACCCTGACCCACAATATACTGTAGGATAAGAACACCACCCAGACCCACAATATACTGTAGGATCAGAACACCACCCAGACCCACAATATACCGTAGGATCAGAACACCACCCAGACCCACAATATACTGTAGGATCAGAACACCACCCAGACCCACAATATACTGTAGGATCAGAACACATCCCAGACCCACAATATACCGTAGGATCAGACACCACCCTGACCTACAATATACTGTAGGATCAGAACACCACCCAGACCCACAAATATACTGTAGGATCAGAACACCACCCAGACCCACAATATACCGTAGGATCAGAACCACCAACCTGACCCACAATATATTATAGGATACACCACCCAGGCAATATGCTACAATATATTGTAGGATCAGAACACCACCCAGGCAATATGCTACAATATATTGTAGGATCAGAAACACCACCCAGACAATATGCTACAATATACTGTAGGATCAGAACCCCAACTAGACAATATGCTACAATATATTGTAGGATCAGAACACCATCCAGACAATATGCTACAATTATTGTAGGTCAGAACCCAACTAGACAATATGCTACAATTATTGTAGGATCAGAACACCACCCAGAAATATGCTACAATATATTGTAGGATCAGAACACCACCCAGACAATATGCTACAATATATTGTAGGATCAGAACACCACCCAGACAATATGCTACAATATATTGTAGGATCAGAACACCACCCAGACAATATGCTACAATATATTGTAGGATCAGAACACCACCCGCAATATGCTACAATATATTGTAGGATCAGAACACCACCCAGACAATATGCTACAATATACTGTAGGATCAGAACCCCACTAGACAATATGCTACAATATATTGTAGGATCAGAACACCACCCAGACAATATGCTACATATATGTAGGATCAGAACACCACCCAGGCAATATGCTACAATATATTGTAGGATCAGAACCCCACCCAGACAATATGCTACAATATATTGTAGGATCAGAACACCACCCAGACCCACAATATACCGTAGGATCAGAACTCCACCCTGACCCACAATATACCGTAGGATCAGAACACCACCCTGACCCACAATATACTGTAAGATCAAAACACACCCTGATCCAGAATATACCGTAGGATCAGAACACCACCCAGACCCACAATATATTGTAGGATAAGAACACCACCCGACCCACAATATACTGTAGGATCAGACACCACCCTGACCTACAATATACTGTAGGATCAGAACACCACCCAGCCCCACAATATATTGTAGGATAAGAACACCACCCAGACCCACAATATACCATAGGATCAGAACACCACCCTGACCTACAATATACTGTAGGATCAGAACACCACCCAGACCCACAATATACCGTAGGATCAGAACACCACCCTGACCTACAATATACTGTAGGATCAGAACACCACCCTGACCTACAATATACCATAGGATCAGAACACCACCCAGACCCACAATATACCGTAGGATCAGAACACCACCCTGACCAACAATATACTGTAGGATCAGAACACCACCCCTGACCTACAATATACCATAGGATCAGAACACCACCAGACCCACAATATACCATAGGATCAGAACACCACCCTGACCCACAATATACCGTTGGATCAGAACACCACCCAGCCCCACAATATACTGTATGATCAGAACACCACCCAGACCACACCACCCAGACCCACAATATATTGTAGGATAAGAACACCACCCAGAACACCACCCAGACCCACAATATACTGTAGGATCAGAACACCACCCTGACCCACAATATACCGTAGGATCAGAACACCACCCAGACCCACAATATATACCGTAGGATCAGAACACAAATACCATAGGACCACCCTGACCGACAATATACTGTAGGATCAGAACACCACCCAGACCCACAATATACCGTAGGATCAGAACACCACCCGACCCACAATTACCGTAGGATGCGACACAATATACCATAGGACCACCCTGACCGACAATATACTGTAGGATCAGAACACCACCCTGACCCACAATATACTGTAGGATCAGAACACCACCCTGACCCACAATATACTGTGATCAGAACACCACCCAGACCCACAATATACTGTAGGATCAGAACACCACCCTGACCCACAATATACTGTAGGATCAGAACACCACCCTGACCCACATATACCGTAGGATCAGAACACCACCAGCCCCACATATATTGTAGATCAGACACACCCAGCCCACAATATATTGTAGGATCAGAACACCACCCAGCCCCACAAATATATTGTAGGATCAGAACACCACCCAGCCCCACAATATATTGTAGGATCAGAACACCACCCAGACAATATGCTACAATATATTGTAGGATCAGAACACCCACGACATATGCTACAATATATTGTAGGATCAGAACACCACCCAGACAATATGCTAACAATATATTGTAGGATCAGAACCCCAACTAGACAATATGCTCAATATATTGTAGGATCAGAACACCTCCCAGACAATATGCTACAATATACTGTAGGATCAGAACACCACCACGACAATATGCTACAATATATTGTAGGATCAGAACACCACCCAGACAATATGCTACAATATCTGTAGGATCAGAACACCACCCAGACAATATGCTACAATAATTGTAGGATCAGAACACCATCCAGGCAATATGCTACAATATACTAGGCCTCGGTTCACTCCAGACCTGACTGCCCTCGACCAGCACAAAAACATCCTGTGGCGAACTGCAATAGCATCGAAGAGCCCCCGCGATATGCAACTGTTCAGGGAAGTCAGGAACCAATACACGCAGTCAGTCAGGAAAGCAAAGGCCAGCTTTTTCAAGCAGAATTTGCATCCTGTACCTCTAACTCCAAAAGTTCTGGGACACTGTAAAGTCCATGGAGAACAAGAGCACCTCCTCCCAGCTGCCCACTGCACTGAGGCTAGGTAACACGGTCACCACCGATAATTCCGTGATAATCGAAAACTTCAACAAGCATTTCTCAATGGCTGGCAATGCCTTCCTCCTGGCGATCCAACCTTGGCCAACAGCCCGCCCCCCCGCTGCTCCTCGCCCAAGCCTCCCCAGCTTCTCCTTTACCCAAATCCAGATAGCAGATGTTCTGAAGAGCTGGAAAACCTGGACCCATACAAATCAGCTGGGCTTGACAATCTGGACCCCCTATTTCTGAAACTGTCCGCCGCCATTGTCGCACCCCCTATTACCAGCCTGTTCAACCTCTCCTTCGTATCATCTGAGATCCCCAAAGATTGGAAAGCTGCCGCGGTCATCCCCCTCTTCAAAGGGGGAGACACCCTGGACCCAAACTGTTACAGACCTATATCCATCCTGCCCTGCCTATCTAAGGTCTTCGAAAAGCCAAGTCAACAACAGATCACTGACCATCTCGAATCCCACCGTACCTTCTCCGCTGTGCAATCCGGTTTCCGAGCCGGTCACGGGTGCACCTCAGCCACGCTCAGGTACTAAACGATATCATAACCGCCATCGATAAAAGACAGTACTGTGCAGCCGTCTTCATCGACCTGGCCAAGGCTTTCGACTCTGTCAATCACATATTCTTCGCGCAGACTCAGTAGCCTCGGTTTTTCTAATGACTGCCTTGGCTGGTTCACCAACTACTTTGCAGACAGAGTTCAGTGTGTCAAATCGGAGGGCATGTTGTCCGATCCTCTGGCAGTCTCTATGGGGGTACCACAGGGTTCAATTCTCGGGCCGACTCTTTTCTCTGTTATATAAATGATGTTGCTCTTGCTGCGGGCGATTCCCTGATCCACCTCTACGCAGATGACACCATTCTGTATACTTCTGGCCCTTCCTTGGACACTGTGCTATCTAACCTCCAAACGAGCTTCAATGCCATCACACACTCCTTCCGTGGCCTCCAACTGCTCTTAAACGCTAGTAAAAACCAAATGCATGCTTTTCAACGTTCGCTGCCTGCACCCGCACGCCCGACTAGCATCACCACCCTGGACGGTTCCGACCTAGAATATGTGGACATCTATAAGTACCTAGGTGTCTGGCTAGACTGCAAACTCTCCTTCCAGACTCATATCAAACATCTCCAATCCAAAATCAAATCTAGAGTCGGCTTTCTATTTCGCAACAAAGCCTCCTTCACTCACGCCGCCAAACTTACCCTAGTAAAACTGACTATCCTACCGATCCTCGACTTCGGCGATGTCATCTACAAAATAGCTTCCAATACTCTACTCAGCAAACTGGATGCAGTTTCAACAGTGCCATCCGTTTTGTTACAAAGCACCTTATACGACCCACCACTGCGACCTGTATGCCCTGTCGACTGGCCCTCGCTGGCTCCAGGTCATCTACAAGGCTATGCTAGGTAAAGTGCCGCCTTATCTCAGTTCACTGGTCACGATGGCTACACCCACCCGTAGCACGCGCTCCAGCAGGTGTATCTCACTGTCATCCCTAAAGTCAAAACCTCATTTGGACGCCTTTCCTTCCAGTTCTCTGCTGCCTGCGACTGGAACAAATTGCAAAATCTCTGAAGTTGGAGACTTTTATCTCCCTCAACAACTTTAAACATCTGCTATCCGAGCAGCTAACCGATCGCTGCAGCTGTACATAGTCCATCGGTATATAGCCCACCCAATTTACCTACCTCACCCCCATACTGCTTTTATTTATTTACTTTCTGCTCTTTTGCACACCAGTATCTCTACTTGCACATGATCATCTGATGATTTATCACTCCAGTGTTAATCTGAAAATTTTATTATTCGATTTATTGCCTACCTCCTCATGCCTTTTGCACACATTGTATATAGATTCTCTTTTTTTCTACCATGTTATTGACTTGTTTATTGTTTACTCCATGTGTAACTCTGTGTTGTTGTCTGTTCACACTGCTATGCTTTATCTTGGCCAGGTCGCAGTTGCAAATGAGAACTTGTTCTCAACTAGCCTACCTGGTTAAATAAAGGTGAAATAAAAAAATACAAATAAAAAAACACCCAGGCAATATGCTGCAATATATTGTAGGATCAGAACCCCACCCAGACAATATGCTAATGTGAAGGTGAAACTATCAAAAACATAGAGCAAAACAAGATAATAATCTTACAACATAATAATATAAAATATAAGACATACCATGACAATTCCATGAGTCCATTCCATTATTCACAATACCTCTTTTCTTATGACATGTAATAAACCTATATTGAGCCATAGCGAAGCTTATTGACAAGCTTAGATTGTTTTCAATTAGGCGTATGGGGCCAAGGTGCTTTTATGAGGTTAAGTGGCTACAGACAGCAGTAGCCTTCCCATTGAAGCTGACTGGTCTCATCTCCCCATCACCTGCTTTAGCTGCTGACTTAGCTAAACAAAGTGTCCATGAAGATGAAAGATGCCAGTGTCTCCATAGTGTGACTCTGGATAGTGGTTTATCCTAATTGGAGAGGGAAATGCATTTGTTCCAGTTTATTGAACCTTATAACCTAGCTTCTCTCTGATCGCACGGTGGCCATAACCTCACCGTCGGGACTCCTGTGAGGACCGCTTTCTCTGTCTGGGATTATTTAAATACCATTCACTGAATTGATAAGGACTCATGTCCCGTTATCACGCTCCCTTCTGGGCTAGGCAGAATTGGATGGAAGTTGTGTTTTCATAAGCTAATTCTCAGTACTGCCCACCTCTGCTGGGGGAGTCTCAGGAGGCCTCTGAAACTCCTAACAGAAACCAATCAGAGAGAGAAGTGGATTCTACAGCTATCTCCAACAGACTGACAGGTAAATGTACAGGTCCTAATACAATGGTAAGATGTGTATGAATAATAGTATGAACATAACCCTATAAATAATTAAGCAGCACGACATCAATCCAAAGCAGGAGTCTGCTGTCTATTCTAAATGCACTGCTCAGTGGGCTTAATGGAATTATTCTCGGCCAATATGTATTCAACATGTCCCCCCAAAATATTACTGTTTTTTAACTATATTATTTAACAACAATATGAACATTTAAAGTCAGGAAGGTACTGTACTATTGTGATGGTCTCCAATATATTTCCCCTCTTCCTCCTCCTCTTCCTCCTCCCTTTTAGTCTGTGCTCTGAGTCGGCCACTCCCCCACCATTCCCCCAGGTGTTCCCTAATAATCACCTTTCTATTCGAGAACAAATGTTGAGCGGGGGAGAGCATCCCTTATGCCATCATCCGTCATTCTAATGAGCAGAGGGAAGGATCGAGGGGTGTGTCCACACCTCTCAATGAGATTTTATTTTATTGCACCTTTATTTAAATAGGCAAGTCAGTTAAGAACGTATTCTTATTTTACAGTGACGGCCTACCCCGTCCAAACCCTCCCCTAACCCGGACGATGTTGGGACAATTGTGCGCTGCCCTATGGGACTCCCGATCATGGCCGGTATGATACAGCCCCGGATCGAACCAGGGTCTGTAGTGACACCTCTAGCACTGAGATGCAGTGCCTTAGGTTGCTGTGCCACTCGGGAGCCCATTAGACAGATAGATACACGTACAGGCTGGCTGGGTCGGGTTACACTGCAGACCAGACCCTCCATAAGGACTTGAATATGCAGAAGGTTATAGAGATGAGGCAGGTCTGGCCAGAGCAGTCATACATCCTGCTTGGGCATTATGAGTTAGTATAGGGGTTTTCAAACCTATCCTCTGGGACCCCCAGACATTCCATGTATTTGAACGATTCCACAGCTAGCTCACCTGATTCAACATGCTTTGAATAGGTGAATCAGATGAGCTAGTTCCAACTGAATTGTGAGGAGATTTTTGTTAACCAGGAGATAGTATAGGGCCCATATGGCCTAGAAAGGGCCTATCTGTCTGCTGGTGGAGAGGGATCAGGATTGATATTCCGGACCAAGTCTTTCAAAAGGTATAGAATTAATAGAACCAATCAAGACAATGATTTGTCCATTCTATTTGTTTGATTTCTATGCATGTAATCCTATTCTATCCAAAATCCAGGTCGATAATTTTTGAAAAACTTGGTCCAGGATCCCGCTCTCTCTACGATGGACTCTTGTCAGAATACAAGAAGATGCACACATCCCATCAAATGATGATCTTCCTCTTGTGGTACTTTTTAATATTTAGCTGCCTTTAAAAAAAAATTAAGTTAAACTTTTTGTTTACACATTTCCCCTAAATGTTTTACTAGGAGATATTTGAGACTTGTAGCTCCCCAACTAATTCCACTAATGGGAAAGTAATTTCCTTTGTGTAAATTCAGGAGATCTTTCTGCTTTTCGTTTACAAACTGCTTCATTAACCTCGTTCCCAACCTGCTAGGTAATTAGCTGAACAGCTGTATGCTGTCTGACAACTCTTCTTCCAGTCTTCCTTCCACCCTCCACCACCATGCCAGGGAGGGATCCATCACATGTGCACACTGTTTAGACAGCTTTTAGCAGTATTCATACACAACCTTTCACCATGCAGCTGGAGGGCACACCCCAGTCTCAGTGGCTGCTTCGCAAGCTAATTAATCAGAGCTCATAGAAATGGGTTTGCCTTCACACACCTGTCTCCTCATCAATGTTTTTATGGATTTACACACTGAAGAATATTTCAACTTAACTTTTGAAAGTAAAGTTTGAGTAATTGTAAAAGATAGCCATCAGTTGGCAGTTTCCTTCATGTAACTGAGAGGGTGATTCTGGAAGAGGGCCAGCTCACAGTTTTTTTAATAACTGAAGTAATCTCAGTAATTTGTACATCCATTTGTCACTTAGCCAGTCATTCTAACCATCCTTATTTAGTGCCCACGGGGTCCGCACAATTAACCCAGAGTTATATAGCCTCCCTGGCCCGTCCTCAGCCCAAAGAATCTTCTCTCTCTCAGCTCTTTCTCTGTTATCCCCCTGCTGTCTCGCTGCATCTGTAGGCTGATGTCACCCTTAGTCCTACTATTAAAGTCCCAGTGAGTCAGGGGTACACCTTCCATCAATATTCTCATGATATTCATGTTATAAACTGCCTCTCTTTTACTAACCGGACATCATATGAAGTGATTAGTCAGATTAACTGCACCAAACAGTCTGCTGCCAAGATCTGGATGTCCCGACATACACTTCAATGGATTGACAACCGCTATATCATCTTCCTGTGGACTCAACTTTTTCTTAACATTCCCTGTAGCTTTGGCAACAAAATAAAAACTGTTCTAAAAGTTATTTTAGAATAGGGATGAATCAGCAAGTAGAGACTGTTCCTCCCTGAATAACGAAATAAATAAATGTCAGTACATCATTTAACTTCAATCACTGTATATACAGCGGGTAGGTAGGTATCGTCATAGTGCTAGAATTGAAGTAACCCTTGAACCCGTACGATTCTTTTGGGTTAGGAATGTCCAAAGCAAACATACAATCAAGCCATTGAAAATGCTCTGTTTTTGTAACAACATTGTCAAACGTGCCTAGCGAGACCTTGACACACGCAATCAGGGAGATGTAGCACAATGATGACAGAAGGTCTGGTAGGTCTTAATGCTGAGTGCTGTGTGGCTACGTAATAGGTCTCAGTTAGTGTTTCCTCAGTCAGACGACCTGGGAGAGGCGGTGGGGATGTGAATGTCAGGGTGTTCTGCCATCACTGATGGATGGGAGGTGAAGACAGGGGTGAGTGGGCAGCAGAGGTGTTAAAGGATTCAGAGAGGTGGGGGTACTACTCTTCCCCTGCCTCTATGCCTCCCCACATATCACCTCCAATGTGCCAGCCCCTCCCCCACTCTCTCTCTCTCATTTTCAATGTAAGGGGATAATTTGGCATGGGAAACATGTGTTTATATTGCCAAAGCCAGTGAAATAGATATTAAACAAAAGTGAAATATGCAATAAAAAATGGACAGTAAACTTTATGCTAACAAAAGTTCCAAAATAATTTCTAATGTCATATTATGTCTACATACAGTGTTAAATGATGTGCAAATGAGGGAAAATAGCCGTATGGGTTGTATTTCCAATGGCGTTTTCTTGTGGCAGTATCTATTCACCCAATAGATATGGGAGTTTATCAAAATTGCATTTGTTTTCAAATTCTTTGTGGGTCTGTGTAATCTGAGGGAAATGTGTGTCTCTAATATGGTCATACGTTTGACAGGAGGTAAGATAAGACCCAGATGCAGACCGTGTCAAAGCAACAATGTTTATTACAGCAACAGGGGCAAAGGTACAAGATGACAGGCAGGCTCAGGGTCAGGGTCAGGCAGGGTGGTCAGGTGGGCAGGTTCAAGGTCAGGACAGGCAAGGGTCAAAACCAGGAGGATGAGAAAAGAGAGACTGGGGAAAAGCAGGAGCTGATACAAAAACGCTGGTTGGATTGACAAACAAGACGAACTGGCAACAGACAAACAGAGAACACCGGTATAAATACACAGGGGACAATGGGGAATATGGGCGACACCTGGAGGGGGGTGGAGACAATCACAAAGACAAGTGAAACAGATCAGGGTGTGACAGGAGGATAGGAAGTGTAGATAGCCTGTCTTCTCTTGAGAGCCAGGTCTGCCTTTGGCGGTCTTTCTCAATAGCAAGGCTATGCTCACTGAGACTGTACATAGTCAAAGATTCTGTCACTGTGTACTCTCTGTTTAGGGCCAAATAGCATTCAAGTTTGCTCTTTTTTTTTTGTTAATTCTTTCCATGTGTCAAGTAATTCTTTTTTTAATTCTCTCATGATTTGGTTGGGTCTAATTCTGTTGCTGTATTGGGGCTATGTGGGGTCTGTTTGTGTTTGTGAACAGAGCCCCAGGACCTGCTTGCTTAGGGGGGGCTCTTCTCCAGGTTAATTTCTCTGTAGGTGATGGCTTTGTTATGGAAGGTTTGGGAATCGATTCCTTTTAGGTGGTTGTATAATTTAACAGCTCTTTTCTGGATTTTGATAATTAGCGGTTATCGGCCTAATTCTGCTCTGCATACAGGGGATCTTTTTGCAGAATTCTGCATGCAGAGTCTCAATTTGGTGTTTGTCCCATTTTGTGAATTATTGGTTTGTGATGTTTAGGCTGAGGTATGTATAGTTTTTTTGTGTGCTCTAGGGCAGCAGTGTCTAGATGGAATTTGTATTTGTGGTCCTGGCAACTGGACTTTTTTTGGAACACCATTATTTTTGTCTTACTGAGATTTACTTTCAGGGTGCAGCAGACTGTTCTAGTACCCTCGCCAATTCGTTGATATATATGTTGAATAGGGTGGAGCTAAAGCTGCATCCCTATCTCACTCCCTGGCCCTGTGGAAAGAAATGTGTGTTTTTTGACAGTTTAAACTGCACCCTTGTTGTTTGTGTCAATCAATCTGTATAGCAGACCCTCATGCCAAATTGAAGCGTGAGAAGACTTTGCTTTTGTTTTGGTTTGTTTGTTGGTCAATTAGGGTGTGCAGGGTGAATACGTGGTCTGTCGTACGGTAATTTGGTAAAAAGCCAATTTGACATTTGCTCAGTACCTTGTTTTCGCTGAGGAAATGTACGAGTCTGCTGTTAATGATAATGTCGAGGATTTTCCCAAGGTTGCTGTTGACGCATATCCTCCGGTAGTTATTGGGGTCAAATGTGTCTCCACTTTTGTGGATTGGGGTGATCAGTCCTTGGTTCCAAATATTGGGGAAGATGCCAGAGCTGAGGATAATGTTAAAGAGTTTAAGTATAGCCAGTTGGAATTTGTGGTCTGTATATTTTATAATTTCATTTTTGGATACCATCAACCCCAAAGGCCTTTTTGGGTTGGAGGGTTTGTATTTTGTCCTGTAGTTCATTCAATGTAACTGTAGACTCCAGTGGGTTTTGTTAGTCTTTAATAGTTGATTCTAAGATTTGTATTTGATCATGTATATGCTTTTGCTGTTTGTTCTTTGTTATAGGGCCAAAAATATTGGAGAAGTGGTTTATCCATACATCTCCATTTTGGATAGATAAGTCTCCGTGTTGTTGTTTGTTTAGAGTTGTTACATTTTCGCAGAAGTGGTTAGATTCTTTAGATTCTTCAATTACATTGAGGTGATTTCTGATGTGCTGTTCCTTCTTTTTCTGTAGGGTATTTCTGTAGTGTTAGTTATTCACCATAGTGAAGGCGTAGGCTCAGGTTATCTGGGTCTTTATGTTTTTGGTTGGATAGGTTTCTTAATTTTTTTCTTAGGTTGTCTTTCTTGAAAGGGGAGTTTTTTTTTGATTTGATAGGGAAGCTGAGAAGTCAAATATAATGTTTGGGGGGGGGGGGGGGGGGTGACTATCCTCATCTGCAGGACAGTTTGAAGACGGTGTTATCAGACTCACTCAGGATGGGGAGTCGTCACAGAGAGAGAGATTTTCCTGCTGTGCTCTCTCTTTGATCCCAAAAAGTCCTTCTGGAACTGCATGAGGATGCCCTGCACCATTACTGTCCCAGACTTGTTTTACATTGACAGAGGTTGTTTCAATTTCCTCAATGTCTAGTATTCTGAGTTCCACCCTGGGCCAATACCTCTCTCTCTCTTGACATAGGGGTAATGTGCTCTTTTACCACTGTGCCATGACAGGGGATGGTCTGTGTGGAAAATTAAGTTACCCTCTTTGTAGCAGTCAGCAAATAGTGTCTCCAGTTTGGTAGATTAATATACGTTAATGTATTTTACTTTTTGGGCTTCAAGAGTAAGCGTTCAGACTGAATATTACTCGAGTTTGTGTTGGATGGTATTTCAAGGTCTGCTTTGTTTCGTTCTGCAGGTTTTGTTTGTTAGAAAGTTTTTAATGATTGGTATAGATAGTCCATTCAGGTAATTTGTCCAAAATCAAGGTTTTTGAAGACTGAAGTTCTGATTTGGATGAAGCGTTTTAAGGTTGAGGCTAGTATCCTGCTGGAACTGTGAAATTCTAGGTTATCGTACATTTATTCCAACTCTAACTCATATTTTTTGCAGAAGACTCAGGAGCTTCACACGAGCTCACTCTGCTCTCTCTACTCCTTCTTCCATGTCTTCCCTGTTCTTCTCCTTCTCCTCTCTTTCTCTCTCTCTCTCTCTCTCTCTCTCTCTTCGCTCTCTCTCTCCGCTTCATCTCTCTCTCTCTCTCTCTCTCTCTCTCTCTCTCTCTCTCTCTCTCTTCTCTCTCTCTCTCTCTCTCTCTCTTCTCTCTCTCTCTCTCTCTCTCTCTCTCTCTCTCTCTCTCTCTCTCTCTCTCTCTCTCTCTCTCTCTCTCTCTCTCTCTCTCTCTCTCTCTCTCTCTCTCTCTTCCTCTCTCTCTCTCTCTCTCTCTCTCTCTCTCTCTCTCTCTCTCGCTCTCTCTCTCTCTCTTCTCTCTCTCTCTCTCTCTCTCTCGATCAATTCAATTCCAATTCGAGGGGCATTAATGCCTGGGAAAACATATTGGCTTACATTCCAAAAAGCAAGTGGAAATAGATAATAAAATTGGCATAACAGTGTTGTAACAATGTGCAAATCTCTCTCCTCTCTCTGACAGGGTTGGTGAACTGACAGGAGAATAGACACAGCCCCTGCACGCTTTGTTTGGCTTGGGATGTTGTCTCTGTATGTAAAATGGCTGTCAATTCTCACAGCTTTTCCCCACTGCCTTATCTCACCATACTTGTTCACTTAGTGGGCATAATACTGAATTACTCAGAGAGCATTGCTATTCGTCTCTCATTTATCCCTTTCATGTGATGTCTGTCTTATGGAACCTACGGTAATGCGGAAACATGTGGATAATGTGCTTAGGCAGTACAATAGCCTACATCAATGACTAAAGATTGCACTATACAACTGCCATGATTTCAGACATGTCCAGACCTTTCATATCGACAAAACACCAGATGAGGCCAGTATTTCCACTCGAAAAGGTTTAATAACAATATTGAAATGTCAAGAGATTAATGATATGTTTTGTCCCCCCTTGTTCCTGCAGAAGAGGGTGACAAATGTCTTGCCCTTTTCATTCTGCACCTCTCTCTCTCTCTCTCTCATTACAAAATCATGGAGTTGGTCCCCCTTTTTCTGCTTCAACAGCCTCCACTCTTCTGAGAAGGCTTTCCACTAGATTTTGGAACATTGCTGTGGGGACTTGCTTCCATTCAGCCACAAGAGCATAAGTGAGGTCGTATTGCCTGGCAATGTGCTTTGAATGTAAACTCTGCGAACGTCTGGAAAAATGCCTCTAAAATGCACATTGTCTTCTGTCCATTGCTCTATAATTGTGCAGTCAACCTTTCTACCTGTTCTTGATTTTGGTGATACTATTTATCAAAGTGCAGCTACCTCTACTCTTAAACCCCTGGATGCTGTTTTTCATAGCGCCCTTCGTTTTATGACAGGAGACAGTTTCATTATTTATCACTGTATTCTTTACCAAAAGGTTGGCTGGACCTCTTTGAAGTCACGTCGGTCACATCATTACGCTCTTCTTGTTTACAAAGCCGTGCTCCACAAGCTTCCGATGTACCTAACTTCACTGTTGAGATTTTAAATGACAAATGATCAAACCTGTTCACAGGGTTGGTTAACTCTGGAGACTCCTTTGGTGTTTACAGAGTTAGATAAGTCAGCCTTTAGTTGACCTCAACAATACATTTAGAATAGATGAGTTAGTGTCCCTAGGGCAGTTCAGGCAGCAGACAGAGGATTCTTGTAACGAACAATGTGTTTGTTTTAGTTGACTGTGTTTTGTGCATATTGTGAATATGAATGTGTGTCTATGCAATATGTGTTGTGCTGTAACTTATTTGTTTTATATTGTATTAGATGTTTGATGTATTTCATCAAATTGTATATGCAGGGCTCCCTCGTAAAAGAGACACTGGTCTCAATGGTGATTCCCTGATTAAATAAAGGTAAATAACAATGCGTCTTGGACTGAATCCCGGCCTTTGGCCAAAATGTGCGTAAAAGACCATGGCACTGAGACAATAGAGGAGATGGGTTTGCATGCCTCTTGTGTTAATGTCAGTAAATTTCTAGCATTGATCTATCTTCATTAGTGGGCTGTGAGATTGGAACCACAAGGACTCTGTTGTGGGAGAAAAGTGATATGTCTTCCGACACCACCAGTCTGGTTTCTCCTCTGTTTCTCCAAGAGACTCAACCTCCTGTCTCAGGTCTGAGGCCATAGAGAGACTCAACCTCCTGTCTCAGGTCTGAGGCCATAGAGGGACTCAACCTCCTGACTTCAACTTGAGGCCATAGGATGCCTCAACCTCATTGTCTCAGGTCTGGGCAGCCATAGAGAGCACTCAAGCATCCTGGTCTAGGCAGGTGGTCATGCCATAGAGAAGAGCACATCAACCTCACTGCTCTCAACTCAGGGTCAGGCCAATAAGAGCTCAACCCATTCTCATCAGGGTCACTGAGGCCAGTAAGAGAGCCGCAACCTCCATGTCTCAGGTCAGTGAGGCCATAGAGGAGCTCACTCCGACCCTAGTAGTTCAGTCTAAGGCCATAGAGAGCGCTCAATACCTCCCTGTCTCAGGTCTGAGGCCATAGAGAGACTCAACCTCCTGTCTCAGGTCTGCGGCCATAGAGAGCCTCAACCTCCTGTCTCAACTCTGAGGCCATAGAGAGCCTCAACCTCCTGACTCAACTCTGAGGCCATAGAGAGACTCAACCTCCTGACTCAACTCTGAGGCCATAGAGAGCCTCAACCTCCTGTCTCAGGTCTGAGACCATAGAGAGACTCAACCTCCTGTCTCAGGTATGAGGCCATAGAGAGCCTCAACCTCCTGACTCAACTCTGAGGCCATAGAGAGACTCAACCTCCTGTCTCAACTCTGAGGTCATAGAGAGACTCAACCTCCTGACTCAAATCTGAGGCCATAGAGAGACTCAACCGTCTGCCTCACTAGTACCACATCATTGTTGTTTTCTTGTATCATGCAGTCGGCCGTGTAGTAATGGTCCAGTTCCTATCTGTAAAAGAGGACTCCTCCCAGTTCCTTCCCAGCGGTCCATGGAGTGGTCTCCAACTTTTAATCAACTTGGCTTAATTGGAGTGATTTCCTGTCTTTCGGTATATTTAAATCCATCTGTATAATTAGGCTGAATTAAAGTCTGTCATAGTGAGCATACAGGGAGAGGGCTACGGTAGACCCTCCCCTGCCCATTCACCTTCTATCTGTACCACACACAATTACACACAAGCTTGACAGAAAGAGGAAATTACCTTCTTTGTCATCTCATTTTTCACTGGGGGGCTCAGCACGCAAAGCTCTATTCACTGTTACTCAGCGTCAACTGTAATTAATGCATTGTATCCTGGGCTTGTGAATATCTCCCATATCCATTTCAATATGACACATCAGACAATTACCACCATACTCTTAGCAAACCACTCACAGATCATGTATTGTGTTAAGATCATCTGCATTGCCTCAGGACCATCGTGTTAGGGAATAGGAAAGACAAGCATCACATTGCAGGTGAACACAGGTCTTCATTTTTCTGGGTGGGTAACAGCCCTTGGGTGAGTCATTAGTGTGATATGTCAACGTCAATAGTTGATGCTGTTCGATACAGTACCACTGTTGGACTTCATGGTATCCTGGTATCATGTGCTTACTTCCTACCCCAATAAATGTAAAATAATTCATTTGATTAGTTAAACTTATATTTTTAATATGGGTAAAAAAAAATTGTAAGGTAAACATATTTTTGAATTGTGTAAACATAAAACATTTTTTGTTAGGTAAAAATATATATTTGTATCAGGGAAACTGATATTTTTTGGGGGGATTGGCTGCTTGCCGAATTCTTTGGATGCCTATTCCCAATAGCTAAACAACCAAAGCTTCAGCGCATGCTCAGGATTGTCTATTTTACACACAGGTTATTTTGCATAGCTGCTGCTCCCTCGGCAGCCGGTTAGGGTTAAGGTTGGGGTTTGGTTTAGGGTTGGGTTTGGGGTTAGGGTTGAGGGTTGAGGTAGACACGGGAACAGGACTCCCATTGGTCTTGCGGGGGTCCTGCAGGAATGGGAGTGAAATTGAAGTCAAGTTCTGGACAGGACGGGACAGGATAAAAAGTCCACAGGAACGGGCAGAACAGGAATTATTATTATTTTTGTTTGTTTTAAGCAGTTATGATAGGACATATTGTTTTGAATGTTTTTCTCCCCTGGCCCTCCTTCCAACTGTACCACACATTTTTCAGTCTTCACTATTTAGGTCTTTATCAGCTGGCAGGGCAATGAAAAGTAGCTAGCTAAGAGCAAGCTAACAGTTCGCTCTCCCGTCTCATGTCTAGAGCAGACCAAAACGGAGCCGTTGCTATGGAAACTCACACATGCAGCAGAGAGTAGATAGGGGGACAGACAGAGACAAGCAGCTAACGGAGATGGTATTTCTGGAGTGGAGTGATTTTTATCAGGACAGGACAGAAAAGATGTCGGTTTATAGAACTGTTGCAGGATTGGGACAGTACGGGAAACATTTTACAGGACAAGACGGGACATAAATACATTTTCACTCCTGTGTCAACCTGTAGTTGAGGCTAGGGTTAGGGTTGAACTGGGGCATGGACATGAAGCTAGGGTTAGGATTGAACCGGGGCATGGACATGAAGCTAGGGTTAGGGTTGAACCAGTTATGGTTAACGTTATGGTTAGGTCAACATGGACTCTTAGAGAGTTCATGGTTCGGTCAACATGTATCGTAGAGGCGTTAATGTGCTTCGTATATGGGTTAGCTCGAAATGAAGGGGTTATAGCGTGTTTAAGGGGTTGAGGCTGGTAGTTATAAGTCGTCTTCGTACGGTGTTCAGACCATCGTAGGCGTCTTGTAGGGTTTAGGGTCTAGGGGTTCAGAGTGCTCCAGTGGCTAGCGATAGAGTGTTAGGGCTAGAATCGCTCAAAAAACAAATAACCTAGCTCAATTGGTCCCATGCCCCACCCGGGTCTCCAACCTTAAACTAACCACGAGCTGCATGTCCATTCCCCGTCTCGGCTTGCAACCTCGTAACTTCCTACTGCTGCTTGCCATGGGGAATAACACATCCGACACAATCAGGTCATAGGGTATCGAACCCAATCCTCTGAACGGCTTCAAGAGATTGTCACCAATGCTCGACACTTCTGGCGTCATCCAGATAACACTCTCTAAGTCTTCATGTGCTTCAGCTCCCGAGTGTCTATAAGCACCCTCTAACCTTCCTCAAGGTGCCGTTCAAATCCAGTCCGCTCCTCATTGCCAGACATCGGGCATTTAACAATCCTGGACTATTAGCATTTCTACTAACAAATAAGCTTCATTGTCCTACCCCTGCACGACATCGCAATGTCAAGAGTCTCAATCGTGCTCTAACCCCAGCTTCGATCTCAATTACCCACTACTAACTCCTAGGAAAAGACTATTCCACGGTTTCCCTCAACACATGATAATGTTCACCAACCCCTAGCTTTAAATGTCCATGCCCCGGGGTTCCAACCCCTACCCAGTTCTGTTCCAATGCCGCGGTTCAACACTATCAAGACTTCTTCTGCTTCTAAAATATGTCACGGAGTGCTGCTTCTACATCAGTATCATTCACTTCAACTCTACTAATACCCATATAGCTTATGTCTCACCACAAACAATGGTGCAACAGACGAGGGTCTATTATACATAGCCCAACTAACTCCCTGAGTCTTTCAATGTCCCCATCAGTCCTATGCACCACAGAGATCTATGCAACTACGCTCATACACTCCTCCACATGGCAACTCTGCTCGATGTAGGCGGGGAAACTGAGGGTTTCATAGCTCCTTTGCTAACTCACATGGCTTCCCATGGAATGATGCCTCTCCGATTGGGCCACTTCAATGGGAGGTTACAATCACAAGCAGTAAATACAACTCCTCCTCAAATGGCTTCAGCATCAACTCGTCATAGACGCAACTCGGGTCGGGAACCCTAAAACCCTACGCTGGGGTCTATTCATGGTTGCTTTAATGTCTCCTCACCCGTATACCCCTCAATCCCCTCAAGCTAATTCACAGTTGGTAACGGTGTTCTCACTACCTGGTTGGCCACCACATGGTGGTTGTTAAGAGTAGATAGAGCCTTCGGCGAAGAGCTCCACATTTTTCTGGGAGCAGGGCATTTTGCTCTTTATGTGATGTTGCTCTCTCACCAGCAGTCGATGGGGAGTTCCTCCTAGGGAGGAAAACACCCTTACAGTTCGCTATACCTGAGACTGAATTTATGGCTTGCTGTGTAATCGAGATAGACACATAGAGACGCAGACCGAGACGGACCAGGTGGTCCGCTGGCAGCAAGCCTAACCGCAGCCTCAGGCAGAAATACCGAAACCTCCATAGACCGGCTCATTCACAATGGTTCCTGGCGCAAATCAGGGAACAGCCGAGTCTCCACCTAAACCCCTTAGGGCTTTTCATGTCCATGCCCCCGGTTCAAACCCTAAACCCCTAGTTCCAACCCAATCGTCCATCCGCCCCGCCTCAATCGTCTATCTCACACCGCTTCCTCAGCTGCGCTCTGTAGACGCACAAATATATCCATCGGCGCGCACCTGGCCTACAGTTGATTTTCACACACGCACTGTAAAACACTCCTTTAGACAATGCAAACTAAACAGACTGGTTTTACCAAAAAACAAGGAGTGAAAAAATGGATATAATTAAATGAGGTCGCAGAGTGTCTTGTCTTGTGAGAAGAAAGAATTGTTTGCAAGACACGAACCTCAGGAGAAATATCACTCATCCCCTAAATCCTTAGCAAAAGATCGCTCGAGCTGCTGGGTAACGTATAAAAAAACCGGATCATTGTTTGGGAAAATTTAGCGCCTTTGTTTGATACGGGGTTCGCGACAGTGGAGGAGGAGAATATGTTCAAAAATCACTATACGTCTTAGTAAAAAATCTGTTTTTAATGTACCCATTTCACTAATTCCCTAATACCTCTACTCGAAAAGGAATGTAAGCGTGTATGCTATAATCAATAGAATCTCTGCGCTGTTTTAGTCATTCTGCCGTGTGTCGTCTTGTTCCTCTGGGTATGGCATACTTTACCCATTATGCCATATTTAATGGTACGCACAACCACGCTGTAGTCAACCTTCTTGTTGCAAGTTGCTGTCAGTTGATAGTATTCACATAGATATGCATCCGCTCATACGGGGTATATAAACCAATGGAATGAGCTTACAGCTGTCAGACCCTGTTTGGGGCGGCCTTTGTAGCTTTGACTTCTTCGGTAGGATAAGACCATGGAGCAACGGGAGGATGGTAAGGCGAGAGTTATACGCTTTTGTTTGGGACGTTAGGTCTTTACACAACGAAGACTTAAAATAATCAATCACTTATTTCACTTGGCAGCACCTGAAGAAGAGAAAACCTAAAGAGACAGGAGCGCGGGAAATGGCTGAAGTTTCACTCCTGAAGAAGCCACTCTGAGGTGGAAAAGATATATAAAAGAAGATGCACAATGAATCTTCGCTATCACTCGTTATGCCAGGCATACGTGGAAACCTGCTTTGCTCGACGGCAAACAGCAACCAAGACTTCTTCATCACGCACTGACCTGTACTATATAGTACCGCGTCACAACATACTCAATATGCTGTTGTAAAAACGACCTAACAAAACCCATCATTAAGTAGCCATCCACTGGTAGGTGTTGCGTAGAAATTCCCCCTAAACGGCGGCTATTCTGCTGTAGTGAAGCCCTGTTCTTTGTCATTTATTACACTATAGCCCTCGTTCTGGCCTTCGGTGCCCCTGCATTGCCCATCCGTCGGCTCACTTTTGACGCACACTACTCCCATTCCTTATCGCGTATATTGTTCTCCACGCTCCACGACCTTCATCCCACTGATGGGGCCGGGGCACACCTGATGTGAGCCAAGTCGACCGCCTTGGCCATGGACGAAATCCATTGGGGGGCGAGGGAAGGTTCCATCGAGCAAAACGATTCTTGCCGCCGCAACCAGGCTAGGGTGAGTCTGTACAGGAGCACAATCAGCATCTGCGGACCCTCCCCCTCAGGCAAACCTAGGCAGGACGACCACACACCCCAGACTACTGGACCCCCCCTCCAACCCAAAACCGGCCCTCACCCTATTGCCAACGCGCAGCGATCACCACGGGACAGATCTGCGCGACGCAGGGGAGGAAGGCTTATAGCAAAAGGACGGCCTATGCACTAACCCACCAAAACAACGCTGTGTATTAAGAACATTGGCCATCCTGGAGCATCCGCGGCTGAAAAGCTTTGGTTGTATGTGAGGTATATTAGGAGAGGGCATAAGCAGAACAGCAATTCCATAAAGGAGAAGAACACTTTTCGGAGGCCTACAAAGAGAAGGAGCAACAAAGGACGGACTCCATTTGGCGACCAGGCCTATAGAAAGGCAGACAACAATCTTAGGACCCAGTCTCACTAGAGAAAGTCAATTCTAACCAGACTTTCTCTGTGGCGGACCAATATAAATTGGTTCCTTAAATACGGAGGGACGACAACATTGTATAAAACAAAACTAGAGACCAAATGGTATTTTTTTAATCTCTAGATGTTATACACTAAGAAAGGCAAGAAACAAAACAGAATCCTAAGCCGCCAACAATTCAAGACCATAAATAAGTGATTATGTGTATGTAATAACCACATTATACCTAAATTTTGTTTTGGTACTCTGTGACCTCACAACTAATTAGAAAAAGGAAAGATACATACAACGGATTTAAGAACTTCAAATGCGAGACAACACGCGCAAATATACAAAGATTAATGGTATGTTAAACAACAAATTATTCTAGATTGGGGCGTGGGTGGGAAGGCGCGCAATAGGAGGCTACTCAGGAAGCTGAGAATCAACAGCAATCTGGGGAGATCACCAGACTCCCTAGAAGGAGCAAACCGAAAGTCAGAAACTAGTGGATCCTAGGGTATAAGTATCGAGGAAGCCACCACAGCAGATCTGGGCAAATACGAAAGACTATCTAGGACGGTATTGGAAAGCGATAGAAATCAACACACGATTTTCTGGTAAACCAGGCCTATAGAAGGAGACAAAGATCTGGGAACAGCGCCTATATAATGAGAACCGGAGACACACAGATTTTGGGACCCACTAGGCCCACTCTGGTAGGTGCAGGAGTGTTATACAACCCCAGCACTCTGGGCACCGGACCAGACCGTGCAGACACTCACTTGAGTGGGTGAATGCGATAACCAAACCTAGAAGCTAAACTCAGTGGCGTGAGCCCAGGGCTTCTTATTGTAACGAGCCCATCAAATATCCCCAATCTTGGGACCTAACACCAGGCTGACCGGGAGAAAATGAGTGCGGCATGACAACACGAGCGTGGTCACATTGGGGCAAGACTACGTAAGAAAAATCACCATGCATTAACTAGATAGCTGTCGAGTGTGCTAAATGCCTTGAGAGAAGCATCGAAAATTGGTCGAGTTAACATAGTGTGTCCTGATTGTCAGGAAAGGTGTGGTCAATCTTGGAAAACGGGTAATTCGTGGACATGTATAGTCAACACAGGGCCATGCCAGGGAAGTCGCAATTGGCCCTTTATCCCCCAGGGTCTACCTGGAGTACCCTGATGCAGGCTTTCCTCTGAGAGTGTCGATGCTCCGTCTAGCACTAATACCGAGTGAAAAATATCCGTAGAATATATATAGAGAGCAGGCTACTATAATCCACAGACACTACGTGAATGTTCCTACTGTCTGGAAGAATCGAGCTTGTGTGTAATTGTGTTGTCGGGAATGCTAATGTCGAGAGATTAGAACGGGGCGAAGGTATGGGAGTCAGGGGGAGGCTCACTGTGTACACAAGCTCTGAGATACGCCCCTAGTCCGGCCTGTATGCTCTTCCGCACCTTGGAATAATTGACAGACTATATTTAACATTTATAATATCTATTCAGCACGACAATATTCCGTCACTCAAAGATGCGAATTTGAATATACCTGAATAAAAAGAACCATAGAGTGCGGAAAATCACTCAATTACACGGTCTGGCGCCTAAAAGTTATGATATTAATTAAAATAGGTAATATGTGAGAACAGGTCTCACCGTTCCCAAATGGCAAATGTGGGACCAACCTATCTCAGTATATCTATGATGAGCGAACACGAACCACTTGTAGAGGAGATTATCCCTAGAGCCCCTTTTTAATTTTTACTCACAGGATAAGGTAGAACTATATGGAAACCGAATTGCTAAATCTACTTGTATTATATAAAACAGGCGCGCCTACTTCCCGAACTCCTGAGCTAATGACATAACACCACCGCCAAAACAACAAAAATGATGTTGGTAACTGTGGTACGACTAAGCTCCGTTTAAATCCAGAGGCCTCTCCTTAAGTTCTATCTCCATATACGTTCCGCATCACTTCGAGGCCCTCTTACATGTAAGATGCTCTCTCTATTTGAGGTCAGCCCCTATATATAAGAGGTTTGAGTGCTGCACTCACTTTTTCACACTCTCATGTGAGCCTCAGATAGTGAGAAACGGCGCCATAGTTATAGATATGAGTCCCTGTCGCATACATGAGGCTTGGCCTAACCAGCCAAGGGCTTCTTGAGAGTCAGTTCCTATAGTATAGTGCACACTACTTTTAACCAGAGCCCGCTATTCCTAATAATAAAAGTGCGAAGGGTTTGAAGGACCTTCTCTAAAATGTTGCTTAAATAAACCAACCGCTTGGAGACCCAGCGCCCTAGGTTGCCGGTTCACTATATATCGTTAGTCGGATTCTCTCAAATCGCTGTATAACAGGAGCACGATGTTGAGGCGCGAGTCTCCCTCTATATTGAGGCCTCTAAGAAGTTATGATAGTTGCCAGGCAAGTCTTTTAATCAGAGGTCCTAGGGGCCCAGTGTCAAAGCAGTTGACTGAACGGATTGTAGGATAGAAAGTCCCCTGGTGCCAACATTTCTCTTATGGGCGTCAAGGAGTTCGTGCGAAAGTCTGAGTTAATGGAGCGCGGGATGGGAATTTCTCTGTTGCCCTTGGCTGCTGAGGAAATATAGGCTCAGAGTAAAAGTTTTCGAGACACATCGTGGGAAGGTGTTGGAAGTGGGTCTCCTACGATGTAATGGAATATGGGACATCAACAAGAAGAAGAATGCCCTAGAAGCATGGATAGGTCGCTCGCTCGCAGGACCGTATAGAGTATATCTTCTATAGGCTAAACAGTAAACATCTCTATGGAGAGAACAGAGAAGGTTGAAGTATCACTCCGTCACGCGATCTAGATTGGTAGAGCTGTGTGCCTCAGATACTGATGACAGAGCACGTTTGAAGATTCCTCCACGCAATACAAATCTCCCCCCAACCTGCGCCTCAGCCTCAAGAGGAGAGATACGAAAGGACGGTTGATGTCCCTTCATTTCGTGACTTAGGCAGAGTTCTGCCTCTAGTAGATTGAGGAAGGCGAACCCGTGTAGCAATTGTTGGCACTCAGGTTCCGTTTAAAGAAGTAGGGCCTATAAGTGAGACTAGGAACAACACGTGCGGAACGGGCGCGATCCAAGGAAAGTCCGTAAGTAGGAATACTGTCCTTTGTATGGGGCGCTTGACAATGCTCTGAGGGCAATACATGATTAGGTTGTGATAGGTCCTCTCAACTTAAGGCGCATCACACCAATTTCTCAGTAAGTTTGAGAAGAACTCGAAAGATCGTTACGGTTGAGCTCATCTCTAATGGCCCTCAAAGACCTGAGTCACGAGCGAGGTATTGAGTCTCCACTACATCCTAATGGCTCTCTGTAGTGCTCGTTCTCGATCAGAAGAGTTAAAGGCAGACACAACTACGTACTGTGCCTGTCAGTAAGTTTGAAAGGTGCCAAGATATGTGAGGTTTGTCAGTCCTCTCTATGGCGCTAGGACTGAGGAAACAGGAGGTTGAGTCTCTCTTCTGCCTCAGACCGAGACGCGAGGGATTGATAGTAATCGTGTAAGGAAAGAAAAATGCAGCAAGTGAGAAAAACGCAGACTGGGTGGTGTACGGAATAGATAGAGACCATAGTAACTTTATCTCCCTCTACAGATGTTATAATCAGAGAGTTCCTTTTACTGTGGTTTTCTCAATTCAATATGACATCAGCCACATCGCTGATGAAAGAGAGTAGTGAGATCAATGACATTAAAAATATTAACGCTCTGGTACGAATACTTAAGCTCTAAGAGGGACATGACTCTCTCGTTATAGGCAGCCGAATATTTCTCCATCCTAGGGTATAGATCTATATCATAGTCAATGGCCCTATGGAGTTCTTATTAATGGTGCCGGAACATGTTTGGAGCGCCCAAATACTCCGGCGTTCTGTCGAGGAGGATTGTTGATGGGCCACGTTCACAAGGACGCATGTGCTCTATTTAACAATAGGCCTTCTAATTTAAGGTGTCTCAATGCAATCTGGACCGGGATAATCACACTGCCTTGAGTGGGACAAGTGTCTACTATTCTATGTGTGCTTGTAGCTGGATGGTCGCCGCCTGCTCTATAGATGACCATATTGTGGTGGGGACCAATTCATCAAAGCTAGGGTTTAATAAGGCAATAGTTAACAATGGCTAAGGTAACAGTCCTTGGAGGCTATCGTATTGCAATAGGGCACAACATGCACTTATAATTCGCTCTCTCATTCTCCTCGAGACTATCCGACTGGCTCGCACAAACCAACCAGGGTCATCGCTCGCAGACTTGCTCCTGAGATAAAAAAGCAGACACCTAAAAAACAAACAAAACCACCTATCTGGGGTCCTCCGTCCCCTACACAGCATCCTCCTGCTCTTGCTGCCTCTCCCTGCACACCCTTCCGGTCCCCCCCTCTCAGGGTCCTCCACACTAACTCATCTACTCTCCCCTCTACCCAGCAATCGTGTTTGTTGATGTTACCACTCTCTCCAAGGGGTCTGGGACGGTGTTTATCTAAATAGCGACAGCTACCTCTGTGTTACATAAGACACTCACCCCAATGACGGCGGGTACCTATGTCTCCACTAGACAATCGAGGTCGTAAAAAACCTTATGTGGATCAGGGTATGAGGCATTCATTACGGTTCATAGTGTATTCATTATATCATTGTAGAATCTCCAAGTGATAGATATGAAGTTAGGTATCAATGTCGTGTTAGGAGAATGATAAGACTATGTAGAGAACTGCCAGCGGTTTCCTATAGTACAAATCTCGAACAATAGAGCGTAATGATGGCTGAGCTCTCTCTCGCACCGAGGGACAGTTGCAATAAAAAGAGGTGTTTGATGCTCAATTACTCCCCCTCTTTTATAGAGGTAAAAATACACAGGGTGATAATATAAATACTATAGTATCTCCTTATAGTCACATAAATTAACACTGTTAAAGGCGACTTATATGAATCATATAAGCTGAACATCTCAGGTGGTATTATATAGATGTAGAGAGTGTAGACTGCACCTCTGGATAAAATATGTATAAGGAAGGTAAGCGAATTCATAACTCTGTAGAAAATAAGTCGAGAATAGAAGGTCAATGACATATAGGTTTGACTGCACAATTATAGAGCATGGAACAAGGAAGAACCAAATGTGCATTTTAGATGTGGTCATTGTAATATTTCCTTTCCTAGCCGACTGTTGAGAGTTTTTGCATGAGCATTGCAATGCGATATATTACTGTGAACTTCATCGCTGCTACTATAGCACCAGCAATAAGGGACCCTTATCTGATCCTTTTATTGTTTTAGTTATTGAACAAATGCTCGTTGGGTGTAGTGGATCTCCGCTAATAGTTGGGAGTTAAAGGCCAAGTCCCCAGCAATGCTACATCGTTCCAAAATCATTAGTGTTGACAGACCCTCTATCATAGTGAAACGGGCCGCCGGTGAGCGCGGCATCGATAGAGAAGGCAGAAAAACGGGTGGAGACTCCATTTCTCCTTTTTTTCTTGTAATTATGTAGACTAAAAATGGAAGGAGAGCATAGATGTGTTAGATGACGTAGCGATGCAGAAATGAAAAAAGGGGCAATGTACAATTTGTCACCTCTCGCTTTCGGACTCTAAGGGAGGAACAGGTAGGGAAAAGTGGTGGGGATTAAAAAACACTAATAGATATCATTAATCTCTTTGCCATCATTTCATAGTATTTTGTATTAACTGGTCTCTTAAAGGTCCCTTGGTGTTGAAAAATATTGCTTCCTCTCAGTTGGGTGATTTATTTGTTGCCTGGGAATATCATAGGGGGTCCTGGGTTTGTTGTGTGCTGAGAGAGCTGTCATACCTCGCTGTCATGTCTTGTGTTTTATCATAGGATGGGCCACTAGATAGCAAATGTTGTATAAAGACGTCCATTGAAGATGATGATGTTGCTTTGTACTAAAGAGCCCCACTTACACGCACATATTAATCCCATGTCCTTCCGAGGCAGAGATGTAGTAGAAAAATGTGTAAGGTCCGTTATCTTCATAATATAGACAGACTAGCTATTACTATTAACATTGATAATAGGATCACAAAATGAAGACAGCACGAATAGGGAACTGGCAGATTTAAGCACATATGAACCTTCTGAAGTAATATCAGGTAATTCATATGTCCCAACTGGTAGCAACAACCTAGATGAAAACAAAGTGATGTGAGAAAAAGCAGTAGTAGGGAGAGAAACAGCTGGTGTGAAGAATGGACAGCACTGTTTGAAACAATTATGTTCACAGTGATGAAACGATTTACACAATCTCCAGAGAGCATACCCACGCGAGGTGAGCAGAGGAGCTAGTGTCTAAACACTTCATACTTATACTAGGTGTTCACATAAAGTACATACTCTCCACTATTATACGCTGATATTCAGTCGAGAAAGAGGCGCGAGAAGAGATTTGGCACAGAAAATGTTATCTAAATACAACTTGAGATATTATATATCTAGGGCCAATCATGTACTGTATTATCTAATTATCATCGCACATTGTGAGCACTTTTGGGCAAGGGTAATCGACAGTAGTGGTATTAGAGAGCACAAGGAGGACGCTGTAATGGAGCCAACATGACTCGGTGCTGGAAATTGAATTGAATTGATAGAGAAGAGAGAGAAGGAGAGAGGAGAGAGGAGTTGCATAGAGTGAGAAGGAAGAAGAGTAAGGTCGCAGCATGGGAGAGACGGTTGCTATTCTCTATGTGCAGGAAATTGACCGTTTAATGATGAGAGTCACGAGAGAGAGAGAGAGATAGAGATATAATAGAGTGTTAAAGCTGTTAATCCAGAGTATTAGATAGACGTGAGAGACAGGTACCAGAGAAATTTGAAGGTTGACGGATGCTAAAGAAAGAAGGAGAGAGAGATTGATTGTGTATTTCTGTAGTCGCATGGACCAGTTACCCGAAAGGATTGTATGGTGTCTACCGGATGAAGGAAGGAGAGATGATGAGAGCAGTGTATGTAGAAAAGTAGAATAAATGATAGCACAGTGAGAGGCCAGAGAAGACACGAAGAGATGTTGAGCATAGGCTAGGAAGATGTAGCGAGAGGGGCCCACGAGCTGAAATGCCGTTCTTCTTAAAAGCCCAGATGAGTCGAAGAGTGATGAATCCTATACAGACGGTATGTATTATAGGTATAAGAGAAGAGGAAGGAGGAAGAAGAGAGAGAGAGAGAGAGAGAGAGGAGAAGTATGTCACGAGCCGCATGTGACCGTAGACAGAAGGTACCTGGAGTTTAATGATCTCAATATGTAGTGAGTTGCATGCAGGGCGTCGAGTTATGGGTGGTGACGATGAATCTAGTGTCTGGTTGTTAAAGACAGAGTGTATGATGCAACTGTAGTAAGGTGTTAGTAGACAGAGAATGAGAGGAGAGAGAGACAGTGGAAACAGGAACTGGTTAGTAGGGAGGACGTGCCCGAGAGATGCTCGACCCTGAAGAGAGGGCGGGCGCGTATCCAGGGGACCCGTCGTGGCAACTGACATAACAAACAGACTGACACTCTCGTCACGAGAGCGTCGTTACCCTCACGTGGCATGCTTCCGCTCCACAACAAGCCTGCGGCCCTTGGCAGTCTCTCTTCTTTGCAGACGCTAGACGGCGGAAAACTCATAACTTAAAAGTTCCTCAGAAGCAAGTGACCGTAGACTGATTGAAATGTCTAGCAGTTAGTGGGCGATAAACTGCGCTAAGATTACTTAGGCTAGCCATTTCAAACACTAATCGTTAAAAAATTAACATCCTTGTTTTTAGTATTCATTATGTGAATCAATGTGCCTGCTTTGTTTCTCATCAGAGGCAGCTGATCCATGGATTCGTTGTCTCTGATTGAGAATCATATTTAGGACTAAGCCTGTTCCCCACCGTCCGTGGTCTATGGTGGGTGGTTGTAATTCCACTGACCTTAGTGTTTTCGTTTCACCCTTATCAAGGACTGTTTTTCGTAAAATACTACACTTTTCCATGATCATGTTCTCCATGGTTATAGTTTTATTTTGGGTCAAGTGTATGCGAGTAAATTTCTAATTGTAAATAAATATTGACACTCCATAGGCCTTCCCATTTTATCCTTCTACGAACTTGCAACAAAAAACCTTGGTCCTTCTTGACTTCCGTATCTCTCTGGACAAAATTTAACATCACTTACCCCCCGAAGAGTGGTTACATATATAATGAATGGTTCCTCACACTTTAGCTTGGAACCTACCATAACTATGACAATTATTGGCTGAAAATTGTGAATAAAATAAACCCTTATAAGTAGATCAACAGAGACCATGTTTAGAAAAGGTTTCGCACGGCCTGAACTTTTCAGCTTGGATTTTAAGGCGTAGAATGACTCGGAAGGTTTTTTGGCTCGGCCGATTGGTTAGACCACATCACGCTAGGCGGCTAAGAAGATTTTATTAAATTAGACCAATAAGGAAGTCAGAGAGTATCACACACAACCTCTCTTGGCCCCATACAGTTACCACCTTTATATTTTCCGTCTTCTCAGTTTAATACACCATCACCCAAATCAAATGAGATACAACTTCCCAGACATGTCCCCTACAAGCAAGAAATTCTTGCCCTGAGAACATGGCTTTTTAGCTAAGAAGCGCCTATGTTTTGTTTATTTTTTGACCATTTTAAATAAAAAAACGATCACAGTAAGGTACTTTCTTTGCAGGCTCTTCTGAATATTCGATTCTTTACACCACAAAGTACAGATATAAGACTTACCATCTCGATGGTAGGAACAAGACACTGTAAGTGGATTCCAATGTTGGCTGCAGCCGTGAGTAGGGACGACAATCTACCTTTAATTTCAATGAACACCGAAGCAAAACACAATACCAAAATGAAACCCGAATAAAAACGTCAGAAACTCGGCAGCTACAAGCACAAGTACCAAACCTGGCAAGGACAAGATCCACATAACTACAGGTGGGAAAAGGCTGTCTGACAAGTATGATCCACATCTAGAGGAACAACGATAAGACAGCTGCCTCTGGATTGGGAACCATACGCCTCAACCCAAAGAAATTAAAACGTAGATTGCTCATCTAGTCACATGCGTTTATAACTGGCTCTAACCTATGACCCAACCAAATAAGAGAATTAAAAAAGGATCTCTAAGGCCAGGCGTGAACACAGAAGTGATTGAAATGTTAGATAAAAAATGGCCTGCAACTGGGTCTTTTAAGTCTCCCCCTTGCAGAGTCATGTATTATAATATATTTGTTTGTGAGTAAATGGTAAAGTTCTGGGCTAACAAATCGCGGTGTCTCGGGTTTAAATACGCTTGCCCCCTCAAATCTATGGTCCTTTTGTCATTGGACGAACTCTGAAGCCTGGGCGGCGGGCCCCGCTGCCGGTGAGAAACCACCGTTGGCTGCGGAGGATTGGCACCTTGTTTATGAGCGGATCTTGTCTTGTGAGTCCTCGGCCAAAATCCCAATATTTATGGCTTTGCCCTGTATACATCCTGCCTGCAAATTGGTTCCATACAAGGCAGGGAGCCTTCCCTAAATCAGGCTGGCAGTCCACAGGCAGCTTGGGACAAGGTGGGAACCGTCATCCGGGCCGCTCCGCACGGGATTACCGAACCAAATCCGAGATAAATAACATCTCTGCATCGACCGGAGCGCCGGATACATCTATCTTTCACGTAAGTTTTCTATTAGACTCCCTTGGTTCGTTCTCGGTCCTCTGTGACCCTTTTCTTCCTCATATCTTATGAAAGCCCCAAGAATGCATACACAACCCATTCAGAATGATATGGGTGTTTTTTTTCTATTCACCGAGTGTCCCTTCAACACCGTTCCAAAAAAAATTTGTTGAGTAAAAGGTGGAGAACTTCATCCCAAATGGTACCCCTGTTTTTCCGTAGGGGCTTTCTGGTCAAGTAGTGCCACTAATGGTAAGGGAAATAGGGGTGGGCATAGGCCGGGTCAATTAGTAGCACTATGGTAAGGGAATATGGGTGCCATGGGGCTTTTGGGTCAAAGTAGTGCACTAATATAGGGAATGGGTGCCCAATAGGGCCCGGGTCAAAATTAGTGCACTATGTAGGGATAGGGTGCATTTGGGGACGCACTCTAAAGAGTGGGGAGGAGTTAAAGGGTGCTGACTCAAACCTTCAGGACCGGGCAAAACTAGGCCATGTTTCAGGAGGCCCAGCGTGCAGCACAATCCTTGTTACCCTCTCTGTTTTTAAAGACTTGTTTTCAGTTAGCAGCTCATAAAAGGGCCGCCCACTTGCTTCGGCCAGAAACAATTAGGGCCCTTCAGATTATAAATTAACGAACACACTACTGTGGAGCTCTAATCACGCCTTTTGGCTTTCCTTTAGTAGACTTCATTTGGCTTATTAAGAGATATGTGAGGTCATGAAACCATTGAACAGTCCTCTTGAACGCTGCTCTCAGACGTAATCTGACTTACCGTAATAGCCAAAAAACTCCCTTGGGGCCCGATTACTTTTCGTTTTTTTTTTTACGTTAGAACGTAGTAAAATTAGAACAATAGGTCTAATGTTTTCCTCTCCTCGCCTGGTTGGAGAACTGGCTTCCTCGCATGTGGAGGAAAAAGGTTCTTTAAAAAAAGTCTTATGAGTGAAGGAGTTATCATTAAAAGAAGGGAGTAAATTCGTCCCCCACTCAGCTTCAACATGCCCACATCTGGTCCCCGCT
>NW_019942628.1:97814-108758 GCF_002910315.2 Salvelinus sp. IW2-2015
CGCATTCGCTGATAGAAGTACTATAATTTTCTCTAGTGTACCTCGTGTCTCTCTTGCCGTCTCTTTGCGGGATTAGTACATGTGGCTGTAGGGTATGCCTGGGACAGCCTTTTCATCCAGCCCTGTGGCCGAGGGTCTTGGCCTGCCCACAATGCTACATTATCTAACTGTCCTGTCTGTGACACACCAGCAATTAGCTTCCATCAGCCTGGTATACAACCACCAAGTCTACGGTGTGTGTGTGTGCGTTGTATGTTGTGAGAAGAGAGGAGAGTGCCAGGTGTGTGGTCTTCTCTCACGGTACGTGCGAAGTGTGTACTGTGTGTGTTGTGATGTGTGTGCTGGTGTGTGTGTGTGGTGTAGTGTGTGTGTGTGTGTGTGTGTGTGTGTGTGTGTGTGTGTAGTGTGTGTGTGTGTGGCTGGTGTGTGTGTGGTGTGTGGTGGGTTGTGTGTGTGTGGTGTGTGTGTAGTGTGTAGACCTAACAGAGACCAGACACGATGTTTCACCTCCTCAGCTTAGCCTATTAGGCAGGAGCAGAAAAAGTGAACAACCCACAGCCAGCGCGCAGTTAGAATTTAAGGACTTGAACCAAAACAAACAACAAGACAATTAACTGAGAGAAGAGAGAAAAATGTTTAGATTGGGGTGAAATGCTACCGTGGGTAGTATAGAGTGCATTAATTTATCTAGAAAATGTTAACAGTGAAGTTATATTATTTTGCATTTATTGGTTCTGCTATTGGTTTCTCTTCCCCTTTGTTTTTCTCTCTATCTATTCCAGGTTCGGTCAGAAGTTGTTATGGGAGGCTGGAATCTCAAAGAGATAAGACTCAATGTATTCCCATTCCTGTAAAGAGTCAATGTTGTTTTTTCCATTTATAGAGACATCTTAAGGGGTGTGGGTTAAAGTGGGGGTCGGAAGGAGCACCAATGACTTCATTTTCTATCTTGATTCTGCGTGAATGGTTGAGACAAATTGTGGATGTTGGTGTTGGGAGAGGAGAGTTGTGTAAGCTCAGGAGGGAGCGTAACAAGGTGGGACTGCCAAATAAAGGAACATCAACAAACATTGTTCTTAAGGGGATTTCTTCTGGATTTTGGGTTAAGCTAAACCATGATCTACTTCCCCTCAGAGCGTCAGGCATGACGACATGCATCCAGTATAGAAGGAAAGTTCCAAAGTAGTTTTGCAGCCAATGGCTAACTAAGCGTTTATCAAGCAATGATGAAGTTCTTATGGTATCAAATCAAATGTAATGTTTATTAAAAGTCCTTGCTTTACACAGGCTGATGTCCACAGAGTTGCCAGCTTGCCACTAGAGTAACAGAAAACCAGCACGTAAAAACCCCAAAATAGCAAAGCGCGCAATGGCAGGTGTAAAGCAAGCGTGGCTAGAGGAAAACTCCCTAGAAAGGCCGGAGGGATCCTAGGAACGAGAACCGAGAAGAGGAACCATGGCTATGAGGGATAGCCATGGTGCCTCTTCTGGGCCGATGTGCCGGGTGGAGATTATAAACAGCAGACCGGTGGCCTAGATGTTCAAATGTTCATAGCTGACCAGGCAGTGGTCAGATAAGACATAATCACAGTGATTGTAGATGGTGTCAACAGGTCAGCACCATCAGGAAGTCCAAATGTCATGTTGGCTTAATGTTAGCAGAGAGGAGGAGAGAGAGATGAGAGAAGAAAGGATCATGAAGGAAAGAGAGAAGGAGAGAAGAGGAGAGAGAGAGAGGAGAGAGATGAAGAGGAAAGAAGGAGAGAGAGAGAAGGAGAGAGAGAGAGAAAGAGGAGACAGGACAGAGAAGAAAAGACAGAAGAGAGAGAGAAGAGGAAGGGAGAAGAGAAGAAAAGAAGAACGCGACGGAAATGAGAAGGAAGAAGAATAGAAGGAGAGATAGAGAGGGGGAGGGAGGAGGAGAGAGGAAGAGGGAAAGAGGGAAGCACAGGAGAGATGGGAGAGGGGGGGAGAGAGGAGAGGAGGGGGGAGACTCGGGGAGGGAGAGGGAAGAGGGGAGGAGATGGGGAGGGGAGGAGAGAACAAAGAAGAGAGAGGGAGGGAAGAGGTGGAAAGGGAGGGGAAGAAAGCAAAGAGAACAGGAGAGGAAGGTGGATGGGGGTAGGGAGGGGGGGGAGGGGGGGGGAGGGGAGGGGGGGGGGAGGAGGGGGGGGGGAGGGGGAGGGGGGAGGAGGGGGAGGGGGCAAGGGGGGGGGGTGAGGGGGGGGGGGGGGGGGGGAGGGGGGGGGGGGGGGGGGGAGGGGGGGGGGGAGTAGAAAGACGAGAAAAAATCGGGGGCGGGGGGGGGGGCAGGGAGGGGGGGGGGAAGGGGAGGGGGGGGGGAGGGGGGAGAGGGGAGGAGGGGGAGAGGGGGGGGGGAGGGTGGTAGAAGAAGGGGGGGGGGGCGGGGGGGGAGGGGAACGGGTAGGGGGGGAGGGCGGGGGGGGGGGGGGGGCAGGGGGAAGGGAGGGGGGGAGGGGACGAAGGGGAGAAGGAGAGGAGGGGAGAGGTGTGGGGTACCGGTGGAGGTGGTTGGGTGCCGGGGAGGGGGCGGGAGGGGGGGGAAGAAGGTGTGGAGGTGTGGGGGTGGGGGGGGTTGGTGGAGGGGTTTTTGTGTGGGGGGGGGTGAGGGTGTGGGAGAGGGGGGGTGAGGGGGGGGGGGGGGGAGGGGCGAGGGCAGAGGGGGGGGGAGGTGGGGAGGGGGGGGGGGGAGAGGGAGGGGGGAAAGGGAGGAAGGAGGGAGGGGGTGTGGGAGAGGGGAGGGGGATAAGTGGGGGGGGGGGAGGGGAGGGGGAGGGAGGGGGGGGGAGAGGGAAGAGGAGGGGAGAAAGGAGGGAGACGAGAGGGAGAGTGGGGGAAAGAGGGAGGAATGGAGAAAGGGAGGAAGGAAGGAAAGAAAAGGGGGAAGAAGGAAAGGGAAAAAAGAGAGGAAGGAGGAGGAGAAGAGAAGAGAGAAAGAAAGAAAGAAAAGAGGGAACAGAGAAAGGAAGGAAAGGAAGAGAGGGGGAGGGGGAGGAAGAAGAAGGAAGAGAGAGAAGGGAGGATAGAGAAGGGAGAAAAGGGGAAGAAGAGGGAGAAGGAGGTGGGGAGAGAGGGGGGGGAAAGGAGGAAGGAAGAGGGCGAGGGGGAGAGAGGACAGAAGAGGGGGAGAGCGGAGGAGGATGGAGAGAGAGGGAAAGTGAGAAAAAAGAGTAGAGGGAAAAGAGAAAGAGAAAAAGAAAGACGAAAGGAAGAAGGGAGGAGGAAAAGGGAGAAGCGGAGGAAAGAAAGAAAGGAGGAGAGGGAAGGGGGATGAGAGGAGTAGAGAGAGGGGGATGGAAGGGGAAGGGAAGGCAATAGACAGAGAAACAAAGAAGAGAAACCAGAGGGAGAAACAAGAACGGGAGAAAAAAGAACGGAGAGAGGAGAAAGGAGGGGGAGTGTAGAAGGAAGAGAAGAGATAAAGGAGGAAGGAGAGAAAGTAGAGGGGGAGGGAGGGAGATTAGGAGAAGGGAAGGAGGTGGGAGGAGTCGAAGAAAGAGGGAGCTAGAGAACAATGGAAAGCCGAGAGGGAAGAGGGGGGGGAAAGGGACGGAGGAAGCTGGGGGAGACGAGAGATAGAGAGGGAGAAGGAAAGTGAGAAGGGAAGGAAGGAGGGGGAAGAGAGGAGGGGAAGGGGGAGGGAAGGGGAAGAATAGAGCTGTTAGGGAAAAACGAGAAGGAAGAGAGAGCCTGGGGGGGTAGAGGAAAGGGGGAGACAATTGGGAAGGGAAGAGGGAAGGGAAAGAGGAAGAGAGAGGAGGAAAGAAGGGAGAGGAGAGAGAAGAATGGGGAGGGGAGGAGGAGGAGAGAGAGACAGTGGCGAGGAGAAGGGAGAGGAAGAAGAGAGAGAGGAGGGGAGAGGGAGTTAGAATGGAGTAAGGGAGAAGAGGGGGAGGTGGAAAGAAGTAAGGAAGAGGTTGATGGAAGAGAAAGGGAGAGGAAATAAGAAGAGAGAGAGGAAAGAGAAAGTAGGAAATAGAAGAGGAAGAAGAGGAGAGAGACAAGCGGAAAAGAAAGGAGGAGCGAAGGATAGGTAAGAAAGGGGGAGGAGAGAGGAGGAGGGAGAAGGGGATAGAAGAGAGCGGAAGAGAGAGAGAAGGGAGGAAGGAAACGAGGGGAGTAAGGAGAGGAGAACGTAGAGAAAGGGAGGCAAGAACAAAACAAGTTAGAAAAGGAAAGAGAAGACAGGGGCGAAAGATAAAGGGAATGGAAAGAGGGAAGGAAGGAGAGAAGGAGGAGGAGGAAGAAGAAAAAGAGAGAAAAAGAGGGCATAGGAAGGGGAAGAAGGAAGGAAGGAGGAGGGCGAAAGAGAAGGATTAAAGGAGAGAAGGAAAAGAGGAGGGGGAGGAGAGATGTAGAGAGAGAAGAAGAGAGAAGAGGAGAAGAAGGGAGGAGAAGAAGGAAGTAGAGAGAAAGGAAGAGAGGAGAGAAGGTGGGGTAAGGAAGACGGGAATAGAGAGAAATAGAGGAAATTTGGTAGGGAAATAGGGGGAAAGCGAAAGGAAAAAGGGAGGGAAGGGAAAAGGTAGGGAGAAGGATTGAGAGAAGGGGGTGAAGAGAGTAGGAGGAGAGAAGAAGAAGGTAGGAAAAGTGAAGCAAGGAAGGGAAGAGAGGAATATAGGGGAGAGAGGAAAGAGGAGAGAGAGAAGGTGAGGGGGAGGAAAGAGCAGTGAGAGGAGGAAAGGAGAAAGAAGGAAGCGGAGGAGAATGGGAAGAAGAGAGAAAGGAGGAAAGGGAGAGGAGAGAGAGAGAGTGAGAAAAGGGGAAAAAAAGAGGAGTTGGGCTAGCTGAAGGGAGGGAAAGGAAAGAAAGAGGATAGGATAGAGACAGTGTGGAGTGGAGGAAATCTACTGTAACGCAGGAAGTAAGCAAGCAAGGAAAGAAAGAGAAAGAAAGAAGAAGAATATCTTAAAGAGATGCTACTGCATAATATGATAGTGATAAGAAAGAGAGGAGGTGAAAGAGAGAAGAAGAGAGTAAAGAGGAGAAACAAGAGGAAGAGAAAGGAAAAGAGAAGTATCAGAAGGAGGAAAAGATAGAGAAGAATAGGACGAAGACATAAGAAGAGAAAAAGAACATTATGAGAGACACTAAAAAAGTTAATAAGAAACAAGAAGTAAAAGAAGAAGACAAGACCATATCAGACTGTTTTGATGAAGAGAGAGAGATGTAGAGAGAGAAGAGAAGAGGCAGGAGAGAGAAGATGAGGAGAGAGATGGAAGAAGAGAGGAGAAAGAAGGCCCAGGAGAAGAGATCGAAGAGACGTAAGAAAGAGGAGATGAGGAGTAGATGAGTATTGAGACGAGAGAGATTTAAGTGCAAACGATTAGCGAAAAAGAAGATGCAGGAAAACTGATTGTCCGAAGCAAATTATAGAGCCTCAAGGAGAAAAGAGAATTTAAATTCCATGCTTTAGTCACCAACATTCTATTAAGCATTATTACACATGAGAGACTAGAGCACACCTGTATCCAGAAAGGAACAGGAAGAATAGCAACTCGGTAACTCCAGTTCTACCGATGTAAACGGACTACCTAGCTAGAGAGACCCCACCAAAGCAATAAATAAAACTGTCAGGTCATTAGTGCCCTCAAACAAACAGACTATTGCTCGCACAGGTCAGAGTAAAATTTCTGGAGGTTGCTAGGCAGTACCAGAGAGAAACCAGAGAAGGGAATACTGGGTTGCACTGTTCGAGTGCATTACTCCCCAGTTCGCGATCTGAAGTTCCTACTCTCCACCCGAGAGAGATAAATCTGGGGCTGTAGCTGTCTCAGAAGCAATACGGAGTTGGGGTTCCAACAAGGGTTTAATATAAACTCTTCCAAGAGTAACCCCTACACAAATCCTGCACTCAAAGCACAGCTTCCCCACACCCATAGAGGGAATGATGCCTTTTCGAACTACCACTCATACTCGAAGATCTTCGACCCTTTACTATTCCTGAGGAGATCAAGAGGCTGGTAGTTTTATAGCCCACAATGAAGGATCGTCCCCCTACAGGCTGGAATGTGTCCCTGAGGAGATGGGGTCGCCAAATTTGCTGAGACAGAGTAAATGAAATCTAGACCTCTGTCATTTTCTATCGCATCATCATCTCCTAAGCTTTTTACTTGAACAGTGACGCTACCACTTTCCACTATTGGGCAGATACTCAGGTTAGCACCAGTATGACTTCGAGTGATTCTAGCGCCTCCGATTAATACGGGTTGTTGCCAGGCATAGGGAAATCACGTAGTGTGTAAGTAGATCCGTGGCGCACAACTACTGGCGAGCCGACAGATGCGCACAGGCTTGCTATAGGGCTAGATCTATTATCGACCTTCGCAAGGAAGTGGCACCAGAAGCTACACTACGTGTCCTAGGCACAGACTACACTCAAATCATAGGACGTACTGAAGAAGATCGAGTCTTCAATAAAAATTAATAAGGTCGAGACTGAGGGTTCTGATATATCTCACATTGGCAATTTCAGACCATTTTCCATAAAAATGAAAACAAATCAGAAAAATATGAAGCACGAACCACGGAACGATAGAGTTAAGGTTGAGGGTTAGGAGTATAGCCGCCATGGAGTGTGGTAGTAGGATTTAGGAGATCTCGATAATTAGACCGCCGACTCCTTCCCTGGAGCGTTAGGATCCAGAAGGTATTTCAGGTGTAGAGCCGCTAGAGTATGGGTTAACTAGAGGCTTCGACATGAGAGGTTAGAGGTTAGCTGGTCTGAGGCTGAGTTAGGTTTGAGGGTTAGAGTTAGGGTTTGAACTGAGGGTTAAGGGGGGGAATTTCGGCTACCATCCTAGACTCTGCCTGCAAACCTATTCAGGTCGAAAATTCACTCTGCTTTACGGGTGACTCTCCATGCTGTCTAGGAGGGTGCCGTCACTTGAGGGGTTGTAGTCACTGACATTTTCCTGTTCCGGGTTGGCGCCCCCCCGCGTGAGTGAGCGTAGCAAGGTGAGTTTGGCGGAGGGCTAGAGATTGAGCTGTTAGGGCTAGATTGTCAACATATTACGCTAGTTCATGTCCATGCCCCGGTTCAACTCGAACTAACCAAGCTTCAGTGTCCATCCCCCGGTTCAACCCTAACCCTAGCTTTCATGGTCGCCCCATGCCCCGGGTCCACAGTCAAACGCCGCACCATGCAGACGAAGCACAACCCTAACCCTGCGTTCATGTCCATGCCCCGGGTTCATCCTACCCTAGCTTCATGTCCATGCCCCGTTCAACCCGGTAACCTAGGCTTATGTCCATGCCCCGGGGTGCAAACCCTGACCCTAGCTTCATGTCCATGCCCGGTTCAACTCAACCCTAGGTTCATGTCCATAGCCCCGGTTAACTCCTAAACCTAAGCTTCCTATGTCCATGCCCCCGCGTCAAGACCCTAACCCTAGTTCCATGTCCATGAACCCGCGGTGTGCAACCTAACCCTAGCTTCATCGTAACCATTGCCCCGGTTCAACCCTGTAACCCTAGCTTTATTCCATTGCTCGGTCAATCCTAACCCAGCTTCATGTCATGCCCCGCGTTCAACCCTAACCCTAGCTTCATGTCCATCCCCGGACCTACTCCATGGTCAAGCCGCACCCTAACCCTAGCTTCATGTTTCCATGACCCGGGTCAACCCTAAGCCCACTTCATGTCCATGCCCCCGGTTCAACCCTAACCCTAGCTCTGTCCAGCCCCCCGGGTTCAATCCTAACCCTAGCTTCTGTCCATTTGCCCCGGGTTCAACCCTACCCTAGCTTCATGTTCCATGCCCCGGGGTCAACCCTAACCCTAGCTGTTCATGTTCATGACCCGGGCTAACCCTCAAACCTAACTCCAGCCTCAACCCTAACTCTAACCCTCATTTCTAACCCTCAACCCTAACTCTAGCCTCAACTCTAACTCTAACCCTGAAACCTAACACTCAAACCTAATTTTAGCCTCAAACCTAACTCTAACCCTCATTCCTAACCCTAACCCTCAACCCTAACCGTCAACCCTCAACCATAACTCTAACCCTCAACCCTAACCCTAACCTCAACTCTAACTCTAACCCTCAACCCTAACTCTAACACTCAACTCTAACTCTAGACTCAAACCTAACTCTAACCCTCATTCCTAACCCTCAACCCTAAGCCTAACCCTCAACCCTAACCCTCAACCTTCAACCATAACTCTAGCCTCAAGCCTAACTCTAACCCTCAAACCTAACCCTCAACCCAAACTTTAGCCTCAAACCTAACTCTAACCCTCATTCCTAACCCTTAACCATAACTCTAACCCTCAACCCTAACTCTAGCACTCTACCCTAACTCTCATTCCTAACTCTTTCCTCAACCCTAACCCTCAACCCTAACTCTAACCCTAAAACCTAAACTCCACACTAACTATTACCACAACACTAACTCTAACCCTCATTCCTAACCCTCAACCCTAATCCTAACCCTAACCCTAACCCTCAGTCCTAACTCTAGCACTCAACCCCAACTCTAGCCTCAACTCTAACCCTCATTCCTAACCCTCAACCCTAATCCTAACCCTAACCCTAACCCTCATTCCTAACCCTAATCCGAACCCTAACCCTAACCCTCAGTCCTAACTCTAGCACTCAACCCCAACTCTAGCCTCAACTCTAACCCTCAAGCCTAACTCTAGCCCTAACCCTAACCCTCAACCCTAACCCTCAATCCTAAACCTCAACCCTAAACCTCAACCCTAACGCTAACACTCAACTTCAACTCTAACCCCCAAAATTAACCCTCAAGCTTCAACCCTAACCCTCAACCATAACTCTAGCCTCAACCCTATCTCTAACCCTCAACCCTAACCGTCAACCCTCAACCATAACTCTAACCCTCAACCCTAACCCTAACCCTTAACACTCAACTCTAAACATCTAGGACTCAAACCTAACCTCTAACCTCATTCCTAACCCTCCCTAAGCCTAAACCATCAACCCTAACCCTCACCTACCATAACTCTAGCCTCAAGCCTAGACTCTAACCCTCAAACTACCCTCAACCACTTTAGCGCCCTCAAACCAACCTCTCCCCTCATTCCTAACCCTTAACCATAACCTCTAAACCCTCTCAACCCTAACTCTAGCACTCTACCCTAACTCTCCTCATTCCTCAACTCTTTCCCTCAAACCAACCCCCTCAAACCTAACCTAACCCTAAACGCTAAACCACACTAACTATTCCACCACAACACTTAATCTAACCCTCCATTCCTAACCCTCAAACCCTAATCCCTAACCCAACCCTTAACCCTCAGTCCTAACTCTAGCACTCAACCCCAACTTTACTCAACTCCTAACCCCTATTCCAACCCTCAACCCTAATCCTAACCCCAACCCTAACCCTCATTCCTAACCCTATCCCGAACCCAACCCTAACCCTCAGTCTAACTGCTAGCACTTAAGCCCACAACTCTGCCTTCACTCTAACCTCAAGCCTAACTCTAGCCCTAACCCCTAACCCTCAACCCTAAAACCCTCAATCCTAAACCTCAACCCTAACCTCAACCGCTAAACGCTTAACACTCAACTTCAACTCTAACCCCCAAAAGGTAACCCTCAAGCTTCAACCCTAACCTCAAGCCAAACTCTAGCCTCAACCCTATTCTTCTACCCTTCAACCCTAACCGTCAACTCACCATAACTTCTAACCCTCAACCCTAACCTGAAGCCTCAACCCCTAACTCTAGCCTCAACCCTAACTCTACCGCAAACCTAACCCGCAACCTAACCTTCAACCTACCTTAACCCTCAACCCTAACTCTAACCCGCAACCCATAACTCCTAACCCTCCAAACCCTAACTTAAACCCTGACAACCCTAAAACTCTAACACCGCACCCTAACTCTAACCCTGCACCAACCTAACCCGCAACCTAACTCTAACCCGCAACCCTAACTCTAGCCTCAACCCTAACTCTACCCTCAACCCTCAACCTTTAACTCACCTTAACTCTAACACTCTAAACCACCAACCCTAACCCTAACCTAACCCTAACTCTACCCCAACCCAACTCTAACCCTCAAACCCTAACTCAACCCCACCCTAACTCTAACCCAACCCTAACCCTCAAACCCTAACCGTTCAACCGCAACCCTAACTCTAACCTCACCAACTCTAACCCCCTAAATTAACCCTCAACTCAAACCCTAACCCTCAACCATCAACTCTACTCAACCCTACTCTAACCCTCAACCTCTAACCCTACAACCCTAACCCGTCAACCCTAACCAATACCAACTTAACCCTCACCCTCAACCCTAACCTCAACCCAACTCTACCTCAACACCTAACTCTAGCCCTAACCCTGACCTAACCCTTAACCCCTCAACCTAACTCTACCGCACCCTAATTCTTAACCCGACCCTAACTCTAACCCGCAACCCTAACTCTAAGACCGCAACACCTAGACTCTACCGCCAACCCTAACTCTAACCGCACCCTAACTCTGCCTCAATCCTAACTCTGCCCTAACCCTCAACCCTAATCACCTCATCCTAAACACTCGCAACGCTAACTCTAACCCACAACCCAAACCCTAAACCCTCAACCCTAACTCACCGCAACCCCTAACTCTAACCCGCAACCCTAACTCTAACCCGCAACCCTAACTCACTAACCCGCACCCAACCCTCAACCCTAACGTAACCCTCAACCCTAACTCTAACCCTCAACCATAACTCTAACCCTCAACTCTAACCCTCAACCCTAACTCCTAACCCTCAACCCTAACTCTAACCCTCAAACCTAACCCTTCAACCCTAACTCTAACTCAAACCTAACCCTCAACCCTAACTCTAACCCTCAAACCTAACCCTCAACCCTAACTCTAACCCTCAAACCTAACCCTCAACCCTAACTCTAACCCCTCAAACCTAACCCTCAACCCTAACTCTAACCCCTCAAACCTAACCCTC
>NW_019942628.1:108783-122475 GCF_002910315.2 Salvelinus sp. IW2-2015
AACCCTAACTCTAACCCGCAACCCTAACTCTAACCCTCAACCCTAACTCTAACCCGCAACCCTAACTCTAACCCTCAACCCTAACTCTGACCTTCAACTCTAACTCTAGCCTCAATCCTGACCCTAACCCTCATCCTAACTGTCAACCTTAACTCTAACCCAAGCCTGTTTGTCCACGATTGCAATAAAGGTCTAAATGGCTTGAGAGGCAGCAATTGAGGATATGCACCCCCTAGATGTGATCCAATTTATCTTCATTTGTTGTCTATCTCGCTTGTCTTTTTCATATCCTGTAACATCAATCCCAAACTCGCCAGTATGTCTGTTCTCTTCCTAACCTGTAGTACAACCCCCAGGCCAGCAGTTTGAAACTGACCTCTGTCTCCCTCTCTCCGTCAGCCCAGTCCCAGCTAATTTCCTGGCGCTCACCACTTTCCCAACGGCGTGTGTCTGACAGCCAATTTCCACTGTGGCAGGGTACATCTATCTCCTGTTAGGCTGCATAGTAAAGGACCTGGTCAGAGGTGAGATCCCCCAGATACCACCACTCAGACTCACAACCAAGGACCCTCCACATCTTCATCAGACCTCTTTGGCCTCATAGGACTCTGGGGTCAGCTCTACTCTATGTCATTTCTTCTGTGGGATCCAGGTCACAGCACAAATATCATACATAACTCAAACCTGTGTTAGCCAGCTATGCTGAAACCAAGCTGTTAGCTGGACGATATTGTCAGAATAACCTGGTTTTCATTATCTAATGACTATAAGATTGTTGACATTACAAAACTAAAACAAGATTGATTCAATTATAATAGCTAAACAGACATTCACGAGTTTAAGGACCAGACATGAAATGGGTTTAGGATATTTATTGAGGAAATTGAATGGATGGGAGAATGAGGATTCAATGGGGAAATGAGAATGGACCGGACAAAGCCAAGGGCTGCAGATGAAGGATCCGGAGGGGTTGACTGTAGGGTTTGGCTTGGAGTCTCAGGCAGACATCACTGTCGGGCCATGGTAGTTAGGCTGCTGTGGTGAAGGCAACCCCCCCAAAAGCTCCTTGACACAACCTAAGTGAAAGGAGGAGGGATGCGACACAAAACAGAGAGGAGGAATGACTGTTTGGTCAGGTTTAAGTAGGGTGGTAGTGGTAATTAAAGAGAGTAAGAACAGGTGTTGAGGCTGATTAGCAGTTAGTAGCAGCTGGAGCTTGTTTGACGAGTTATGTTTGAGGCAACTAGTAAAAGTAAGTGTTGCAAACAGTAGTTAAGGCTGATTGGTTAGCAGCTGGTGCTCGTTGAGTTGCTAGGGAGCTGCGATCAAGGCAGCTACAGTAGTTAATTGTTAAGTTCAAATCTGGTCCTTTCTTCTGAATTTTTGTTCATCATTAACACCATAAACAGATACAATTCAAATGAACAGATAAATGGTACTTCAAGGTCTAATCTTCAGCATTTTGATTTGAGATAACGGCAAAACAGAGAAGAGAGTGCATGCTGAATCCTTTAGTTTGGGGCAGAGAGAGAGCAGTTTAAAGTATGAAACAGAAGAGACATTTTGACAGCAGCATGAACACAACTCCCAGAGGCCCTCGCTGACTAAAGTATTTTTGTGTTACCAGTGCGTTGTGTGTCAAAAAAGAGAGATGCCAGACCAAAATCACTTTTTAGGTGTAGCCTAATGCACGGTGAGATAAATTGGTTGTATAAGTTTGAAAATCCGTTTTAGTAATTGTATGCTACCTTTAGTGCAGGTCCTTGATTCATAAAACCTGCCATACTCTATACAGAGTGAACCTCAATTTATCTTTGAATACATTACAATGGAATAAGCTCGACATTTCTCTCTTCATTCTTCCAGCTTCATTCTCAGTCAGTCCTCCTGTCCTCCAGCTACACTCAGCTCTCAGGGTAAAAGCAGCCATTGGATGTGACCCCCAGTTCACACACATTAGCGTCCTACTCAACCTCACTGGTCCGCACCTCAGCCTCACCACGATTGGCACTGACTTCCTGGTTATCCAAGCACCCCCTCTGTTACTCCAGGCATGACATGTGTGCTGTGGCATAATCAGAGCGCTCTAGTGAGCTAGCTGTACTGCTGCTGCTGCAGTACAACACAAACCAAGCTGTAAATAAAGCGCAATGGTCAGTTTACACTACAGCCTAACAACTCAAAACAATCTAAGGATTTGTTGTTTCAATACTTTTATGTCTGTAGTCTTTGATCCTCTGTCATGATGATATAGGCCTATTGTAGGCCTATTGTTATGAATAATGATATAGGAGTAATATTATGATGTGATGATATAGGCCTATTGTTATGATGTGATGTGATGATGAAGGCCTATTGATATAGTCAAATTGTTATTATGTGATGATATAGGCCTATTGTTATGATGTAATGATAAAGGTGTATTGTTATGAAGTAATGATATAGGCGTAATGTTATGATGTGATGATATAGGCCTATTGTTATGATGTGATGTGATGATGAAGGCCTATTGATATAGTCAAATTGTTAGTATGTGATGATATAGGCATATTGTTATGCTGTGATGATGAAGGCCTATTGTTATGAAGTAATGATATAGGCATATTGTTATGATGTAACGATGTAGGCCTATTGTTATGATGTGATGTGATGATGTAGGCCTATTGTTATGCTGTGATGATGAAGGCCTATTGCTATGATGTGATGATGAAGGCCTATTGTTATGCTGTGATGATGAAGGCCTATTGTTATGATGTAGCGATGTAGGCCTATTGCTATGATGTGATGATGTAGGCCTATTGCTATGATGTGATGATGTAGGCGATTTGCTATGATGTGATGATATAGACCTATTGCTATAATGTGATGATGTAGGCCTATTGTTATGATGTAGCGATGTAGACCTATTGCTATAATGTGATGATGTAGGCCTATTGCTAGAATGTGATGATGAAGGCCTATTGCTATAATGTGATGATGTAGGCCTATTGCTATAATGTGATGATGTAGGCCTATTGCTATAATTGGTTTCTTAAAGTGGAACAGAATTCAGGCCATCTGTGAATAATGGGATTTTAATTATTTGTAACATAAAGTGTTCCGGCAAGGGTCATACTAAGACCTGTTCTATATTCCACTATTTATATAAGGAGGCTAGGACTTAAAGCTAGGGTTTTGAGGTGGGCATTGAACCGGATCTGGCTTTACATTCCTCTACATGATGGCATAGGGATTAGAGTCCTGAACCATGGACATGGACATTGAAGCCTTAGCTAAGGGATTTGATCCGCGCCGGCGACGGCTCCTGGAATCGGACTGAGATTGAACAAGAGTTAGGCTGATACCGGAGGCCAATGGACATTGCAGAGCTAGTGTTGTTAGGGTTTTGTTGCAAGGCCCGAGAGCGGCCTTAACTTGGAGCATATTTGATTAGTAGAGGATTAAGCGTGCTTATGGACCCCGTTGGGCAGTACAGATAGCGAACAATAGAAAGCTTAGGAGTTAGGGTTGAACCGGGAATACTTGTATTGGATTTCATCGAAAGTTTGCTCGCCTATGGTTAGGTTAGAGAGTTGAACTCGGGGTCATGGACATCCATGAAGCTAGGTTATTGTTGACATCTAAGCCCTAACACTCAATCCTAGCCTAGCACTCAAACCCATAAACCACTAACCCTTCAAGCCTTAACTCTTAACCCCTCAAAACCAACTCCAGCCTTCAACCCTAACTCTAACCTCATTTCTAACCCTAACCCTTAAACTCTGAGCCTGCAACACCCTGAAAAACTCAAGTCCCGTCTAACCAAAGCCTTCGAACCCTATATCCACCTAAACACTCATCCTTAACTCCTATATTCTCGGCTCAAACACCTATACTTCTAACCTCAAAACCTATGAACTCCATAGCCTTCATAACACTAATCTCTTAACTGCCCTTATTTCTTGAGACCTCATTACCCTAACTACTAGCCTCAACTCTAACTCTCTATACCCTGAAATCCTATCACATTCAAAACCTAATTTTAGCCTTCCAAAACCTAACTCCTAACCTCGGATACCCTTAAGAGCGCCTTTGAATCCTACAAACCCTAACCGTCCAACCCTCAAAGCGCAAAACTATATTGCTAAAATATTCTACACATGCATACGCCTAGACCCTAACCTCAACCTCCTTATTACTTCTTGAACCGCTTTCAACACCACAACTGTAATATTTCACCTCTACTACGACGTTAACTCTAGAAGCTCCAAAAGACCTAAACTGCCTAACCTCGATATTCCGTTAATGCCCTCACACCCTGATAGCTAACCCTCAACAACCTCTAACCCTCAACCTTCAATTCCATCAAACTCTAGCCCTCTGAGCCGTAACTGCATTAACCTCATACTAATCCGATATACCCTCCAACTCACAAACTGTTATATGCCGTTCAAACCTACACTCTAAACCCTCATTCTAAGCCCTCCTTAACCCCACTTAACTCCTTTAAACTCTCCTACCCTAAACATCTCAGCACTCCTACGGGCCTGAACTGCTTCCTGCCTTGATATACTTTCTATTTCACAATAGGCAAAGACCGCTCCTAACCCTCTAATCCTATCATACTCCTGATAACACCTTGTGATTCTGAAAACACGAAAACGTTAAGACGTCCCGGAACATCCTTTCTTTCCAACATTAACAGCTTCAACAGCTCTTAAACCATCCTCATCTACCTACACTCAACCTTAAGTGACCTTCTTCTAACCTTCTTAGAACCCTATACCACTCCCGACGCGCATCGCCGTTAGATTAAAATACACGTATACATCTAGCTACTACAAAACCCACCAAAACGCTCTAGCTCCCAACTGTCTAACGCGCTCGAGTATCGCCTATCATTCCCTGCCTTGATAGTTCTTACGATAACCCGTAACTCTCCTTAAGCGCGTCTAATATCCTAACCCTAATCCGAACACCTCAACCCCTTATCACTCAGTCCTTAAGCTCCTTAGCACTCTATCAACCCCACAATCTCTATGACCTCACAACTCATAAGCGCTCAAAGGCCATTAACATCTACTTGCATACACTGTATAACACCTAAATATTGGCAGGAATTGGTTCACCGCTAACCCTCGAATATCCTCTAAATACCTCAAAGCGCCTAAACCTCGAGACCCTAACTGTTAACCAAGACCCTAGTCTATAGCTTCTAACCTCCCACGAAAATAACCATTTCCTCTTCACTAGCAATGGACAATCCTCATATACCCTTCTAAATCCATAACTGCATAGCCTCATAACCCTTAGCTCTGAACCTTTCTCAACATACTTCTGGCTAACCGTTCAACCCTCAACCAGTGATAACTCTTCTCTAACCGCTCAACCGTGAGAGCGCCTAACCCTTCAGTACCCTAACTCTTAGCCTCAACAATACCATGTAATCGTTAATCTATGCATGCGCATAGATCCGCAATCCCCAGGTAACCCTAACCCTCAACCCTATTAACTCTAAATACCCGTGGCATACTTACTCTAGACTCAACCCGCAACCCTAACCTCTAACCCGCTCAACCCTCTAACTCTAACTCCGCATGTTCGGCCTATACTCGACCCGGTCAACCCGTAACTCATAACCACCAAGCCCGTAAGCGTCCAACCCGGCTTCAACCCTTACACTGTGCGTAAGCCATACAACAACCGTAACAACCTTCTAGCTCCCTAACCCTCAACGCGTTAAACCTCTAGCTCCACGTAACACTCTAAGAACTCCCGCGTCCGTAACCACTAAACCTTTAACGTCATAACCCAGTTTATACAATCTGACCCGACAAAACCTTCAACTATAACCCTATGCCCAAATGATGAGCCCTGACACTCATTAACCCGCGCCAACCCATAAAAATCTCATAACCGAACCCTAAACCCTCAAACCACTCAGGACCGTCAACCACTCCACCCTAACTCCTAACACATCAATACGTGCGAAGCTCTAACCCCCAAATTTAAAGACCTCCTAAGCTCCACCGCGTGAATCCCAAACCATTTAGAGCTCTTAGCACTTTCAACCGCGCTTAATCTCTAACCCTCAACTCCCTAAACGCCTCATACTCCTAACCGTTCAACATCGGATCCGAACCGAGATAACATCTAACCACTCCCAATAACCCTCACCCTAACCTGCCTTCACATCGCCCTTAAACTCGCAGCCTACAATCCCGTAACCTCTTTAGCCCCCTAACCCCGACCCTAACCCCTAAAGCCCTCTAGGCCCTAACGCTACACGCCACAAGCCCGCGAGCTTCTACCCCGCTAAACCCTAAAACTCGTGAGACCCACAACCCTTAAGCCTATTCGACCTCGCAACCCGCTTAGACTACTAAACCCGCACCCTAAACTCAACCCGCAACCCTGACAACTTCTATGCCTCCAATCAGCCTAACTACTCAGCCTGGCTTAACCCATATCACCCCTAACTCGGTGAGCCTCCAATCCCTGCTGCTAACTCCACAACCCTCACCAATAACCCTTCAAACCCTAACTCTGGACCCGCAAACGGCCCCTAAGGCTCGTAACCCGAACTCCCGTAAGTACTATCCGCCAAACCCTAACTTCTAACATCGCAAAGCCGCGCTTGACAACCCAATACTCGGTACCGACTTTACAACCACCTCGCAGACGCCTAATCTAGTCCACTCCATTGTCAACTCCAAACTCAAAATCCCTCGAAACATCCTAACTCTCCTAAATATACTTACCTTAACTCTAACCTGCTACAACCCTAACTCTCTAACCCTCAAACTCTACACCCCTCAACCCTAATACGCTTTCATAACACCTCAAACACTTAACCACATCAACCGCTAACTGCTAACTCTCACATCCAAAACTCATACACCCTACTATAAGCCCTACTCTATCAATACCACTCCAAAGGACCTAACCCCTCGAACAGCCCAACTCTAACCCTCAAAAAAAAACCCAGAGACCGCTCAAACATCGGGTGATCTCCACATTAAACCTCAACTGACCGATTAAACACACACGTCTAGAGGCCGCATAGAGCTTCTGAACCGGCGAACCCTACATCTAATCCGCTCAACGCCTGTAAACTCTAACCCGCAACCCTAAACTGTGAACCGCTATCGCTATACTCGGATGCTTTGCGAGACGTCTAGCGTGTTCGTGCCTCAATCCTGGACCCTACCTCTGGTGTGTCAGTTCGTTAAGCGTTGTCAATGCTCTTGTAGTGTCTTGCGTAACCCAATGAGCTTCTGTTCTCGATCCATACGATTGAGCAAACTAAAAGTTCTGAAATCGCGGTTGAGCGTAGATAGGTAGGGGTCGAGTCAGATGTTGGAGATTATGCAGCCGGCCCCTAGATTTAGATTCCAAATTTATCTTGATTCCTATAGGATTGTCTAATCTCGACTTTTGTCTTTTCCTATCCTGTAAACTCAATCCCAGAAAATCTGGCAGTATGTCTTTCTGCTCTTGCCTAAAACCTGTAGTTAAACAAGTAGCCCCCAGGGCTCAGGCTAGGTTTTGAGAGAGTCGTGGATACCTTCTGGTCTCCTCTCCTCCGTCAGTCGCCGGTAGTGTGTGTGTGTGGAGTCGCCAGCCTAATTTCCATGGCGCTCACCACTTTTCCAACTGGCGTGTGGTGGCTGACTAGCTCTCAACATTTCTCCACACTGGAGGAGCAAGCATTGGCGTGGTGTACTCCTCTGAGTCTACTTCTTTAGAGCTGCGCCATTTAGGTGATAGAGGACTGTGTTGGGGTTCCTAGGGAGTGAGATGTCCTCCACCAGAGTCCAGAGATACACGACCACATCATTTGCCGCAGACTCGAATGGAACCGTCTACAATGCGTTCTAGTGTCTCGAGACTCTCTTGTGTGGCTCTGTGTGATGAGGACTCTGGTGGTTTATCTAGCTGCTACCTCCTATGTATCGACAATCTTGCGTTCTGGTTGGCGTGGATCCAAGGGTTCATCAGCATCAGATGTTATGCATTACATGAATCTGTTTAAGACTGGCGTGTTTGTGTGTGTGTATAGTCCAGACAGACATAGTGTGTGCGGCTCAGCGCTGAATGGCTGAGAAGACCTATAAGCTGGTGTGGGTGCTTGCGTGATTATGTGTCTAGAGTGAGTATCCTGTGGTCCTATTCATATTTACTAGCTAACGAGACTATTGATTAGATGCTTGACATTACACAAGAAACTAACAAACACAGAATTGACTCGCAAGAATTAATTATAATTGTTTTAGTGAACACAGACACTTCACGAGGTATTAGATGGATAGTGCTGATGATAATGGGCGGTCTTCGGTGAGTTAGTACTTGACTCGGAGCATATTGGAACTCAGAGTGAGATGCGTGTTGAGACGGCGATATGAGCGCGCTCGATAGTTCCTTGGGTCAGAGATGGACACTGCCAATATGCTACAGGTCCCGGACGATACAAAGCCACATGAGGGCCCTGACCAGCAATGACAACAGGATCACCTGGCAGAGGACACATTGACTGCTAAGGGTTATAGGCCTACTATCGAGACAAATCCTACAGGACCAAGCACACATACACATGCTACCAGCGAGCGACCAACATTAACAACAGCACAGAGCCATAAGTTACAGGTCAACACCTAAGCATTAGAGCATGTTACATAAAACCATTAACACTGGTATATTCCAGAATGAAATGCTAACACACCCGAGCGCGCATATTGCTGACCACTTGACATCATACTCATAAGAGATACATTAAATAGATATGAGAGCGTGCTGAACACTCAAAAACATAAAGAGCGTAGGAAAGAGCAATAGTTACTGTTTTATGATCATAGTTGTATAAAAGAACGTTTCATGTATTTATGAACCGTGTACATTCTTGTTTGGTTTATGCTGCAGAGTTGTGAGATATAAATAAAGTAGTATACCAATGTAAGATATGAAACTAGGTGATATTACGCGATTTCATATTCAAATACAACTTTTAATTACTAATATATAATCTATAGCTAAGCATTTCGAACATATACACAGTGGCTGTAGCAGACCTGTAGTCTCTGCGAGCTTTATTTGCAATTGCTGTTTATGTGTGGTAGTTCTGACGAGCCAACTATGAAAACGTAAGTAGCGCGTCATCTAATTCCTATAACCAGTTCTCGTTAAAGGGACGTGTTTCGTCACTTTACGCAGCGGCAGGTGGATGCTCAGAGCATTGATGCGTTCGTCATATACGAACAGCACTGCGAAGAGAGAGGATCAGATACAGAGGCAGGTCACCAAAACAGTACAAAAAGCTACTTAAGAGAGTTTCTTACATAAATCCTATGTCCTATGTCAGTTCCGATTTTATTGTTCTGAATCTCTATCATTAATCACAAGATAGACACTATATAACGCTAATATTCGTTACATATTAGTAAGAAGACTAACATCGTATTCACCGAGAGCAAATAGGTCCTAATCTTCCAAGTAGCAAGTATTTGAACTCTGACTCTCTTATCCAGAGGAACTTAGGTAGTGAGTTCATATTTAGAGCCAGACTCTTCTCATGCAAAATAGCGAACTTGAGCGAGAGGAATAAGGTCGACGATTCGCAGATTTCTCAGCTCTGTGACTCTCTAATCCAGAGAGACTTACAGTAGGAGTCATTTTATCAGACTCTCTAGTTTGGGCAGAGATGAGATGATCCACTATGTAAGAGGACTGACAGGTTAATTGAAGAGCAGTCGAAATGAAGACCATGACTTCTTCATATACCAGGAAGAAAACTCTACAGATGCGCAGCACGAAGGCCCTCGGCTTACTAAGTCAGTTTTTTTCTGTATTCCAGAGAGAACTGTACAGTAGGGAGGCAATTTAGCAGGACTCTTCTTACTGCCAGAGAGACTGTACTAGTAGGGTATACCAAGTTTCTAGTGCAGGACTCTCTGTTGATCATACCAGAAAGAAGCGTATAGAGTAGATGAGCCATCAGTGTGAGACACGACAACATACTTCACTTTTATACGCATGGAGTGAAGCGTTACCCGATAGGGTGTGCCAGTTAAGCAGACTGCTTATCACAGAAGTAGAGACATTGCGTTGAGTATGAAGTGTCATTTTGCTGAGAACTTAACTTCGTCTAGTGTTAGTCTTTAACAGTAGTGAGAAATTTTAGCAGACTCTCTTATTAGCTTACCCTTAGAGGTGAAGGGCTTCCTTTCAGATTTCAGAGTCAAATATTAGCAGACTCTTCTTGCTCACATCACTAACTCAGTGAGGTAGGCGAGAGGGGGAGACCGATCATATTAATACTTTGACCTACTAAAGTTAGCGATGATGGTCAAATAGCAGACTCTCGTACACTTTTTACTTCCAGTAGCTGTATCTTCCTACTTCAATTGTTCGTCAGATATCTCTAAGTCACTACCGCACTGCTCCTCCAAGCTCCACAAGCTACGAAGCTCTTAGCGGTTAGAGAATAAGCGAGAGCAGTCATTTTTGAGATCGTATGAGCCCTTCTAGTTCACATACACTATAAGTAGACCTTTACACATGATAGCAGTGAGTCACATTTAGTACCGCAGAACTCCTTCTCAGAGCGAACTCTAGTTACCATAGGGCGGAGGTCAATTTGAGCATAGGTGTCTCTCCTGAGTGCTTACTAGACAACGAAAGCACCTTTCACCAGTCTAGCTCGATTTATCTCACAACAGGGAGCTCTTATTAGATCACCTCGAGATGAGTGACCTTGATTCAGCTATTTAAGTACTGCGAGATTTAGTGACGACCGCCTCTGTGATCGCATGAGACGATGACTACAGTAGGAGAGTCATGTTACTGCTGCTGCCGGCAGTTACAACCAAGACATCCCTAACCAGCAGAGATAAACGTTTCATAGGAGACTCGATCTATAGGTACACTACTTCTAGATTCACCACATAGCCAGGACCTCTAAACAAACTCAGCTAAAGAGAAAGTCATTTAATACATCAGAAAGGATTTGCTGTTATTCCAGAGAACTGATTTTATTTCTGTACGTCGTTTTAAGAGAATCCCTCATGTCTATTAGACAGACTTATGACGTTTAATATCCACGCTAGTATGAGCTTATCAAGGTCGCTTGAGTTATGTTTATTCGTATATAAGAAATCGGCTAGTGGGACAAACCAGGCGAGTACTGTGATCATCAGTACATATAAGTATTATAGAATTTTTTCTGATGATATTAAAGGATCTACACTGTCACTACTCGATGCTTAAGCATTTGTCTGCTGGGATGAAGTCTCGAGCACTAGCAGGGTCTCGCGTTACATTTAAGACGATTACGCTCTCTACCAATGGTGTTATTCTTATGTCTGGTAGTGGAATAACGGGACGGGTGAAGCCCACCTGCCTATTGTTCACTGAAGACACAGAGTGATAAGAGGTGTCGTAGCTTGCTGCCGTACTATACAGCTCTATCGACACAAGTACAATGCATATAAGGCGTAACATCTATCATATAGACATGACGAATATAATCAGCCTATATGTCACTATAGACTGATCGATCTGATCGAGATGCGACAAGGCCATATTGACATCAACTAGCTACCGAGAATTGCTAGATATGTGGATAGCACCTATTAGGCATAAATATAGATACATCATGCTCGTGAATTGATGAGTGATAAATTAGGCTCCTAATAGTGTATGGAGTAGTAATGGAGTTGTGTTAGTCGTGAGCCATATGTATGAATGCCTTTGTTGTAGATCGTGTGATTGTAGGGCCTATATATTTATCATTGGATGAGTTGTCAAAAAGTGTGTACGTATATGAATAGGGCCTTTCATGTGACCAATATCAGTCTCTTACTTGCCTAAGTGACGATGTATATGAAAGGGTTACCCTCGTTGACTCATGACATCACTATCGATACCGAATGATGAGTGGACCTCGATTGATTAATATCGCGTGACCATATAGCATTACAATTGCATCTGAAAGGCTCGTCTAATATTAGTTTACCTGTGTAACCGAATCACTCTAAGTGAGGCGTAGGACTTGAGAGTTACAGCAGTGCTTAACTCTGATATGACATCATCTGTCGATCTAGATGTATGGCCTCTATATTGCTTAACACATGTGTGATCTGCAGATGTCAATCACTGCGCATTCCATATAGCGTGAAACTAATAAGTTACCATGTGAACCAGACATCACTCTCCCAAGGTGGACTATTATATAGTACCTATTAGTAGAACCCAGTACTAATTTACAGCTGTCCTAAAATATGGGTGACTAATGATTGTAGTATGTGAGCTATATTAGTTTAGTCGGACCAGATTGTAGCTGCATAGCTGTTGACCACTGGGATGTGCACTATATTTACCATTACCAGACAGTTATACACTTTGTGTATCACATGATGAGGTGGCACCTTATTTAGCGCTACCATTAGTGGACAACTAGTTGACATGATCAGCGTGAAGGTCCCAATGAGATTCGCTATAATTATAACCTATTGGTGACACAGATGAATTTCTCAACGTGCCTCTCTAACCGGTGACTATAATACCATTAATAGACCATATATGCATACTAGACTGTCTCAAAGGGGTGACGTCCTTAATGTGTACCCATGTGACCAGGACATCAATATGATCTCAATGGTGATCTAGAGGTAACCGACTGTGAACATGGCTAGATGATCATGCTGAGAATTACTCTTATGTTGGAGGCCATATACACGGCATTACCTAGTCATTGCTATCTCTCCGTATGGAGTGCACCTATAGATACCATTGGTTTGACTGACAGACAATCCACGCGTTCCTAGTGACTAGTAGATACCATGTGACCAGAACAGCACTCTCCCTAGGTGACTAGTTTACCAGTGTGACCAGACAGCACTCTCCAAAGTGACTAGATCACCATGTACCAGACATTCACTCTTCCAAAGTGTGAGCGTATAGATTACCGATGGCTCTGTGAATCCTGGACATTCCTATCTATCGCCCGATGAAAAGTGGTGTACTAGGCCTTAATCCATATTGACAGACTATCACTCTCCAAGGTGACTAGTTACCATGTGACCAAGACAATCACTTCCAAGGTGACTATAGTTACCATGGTGTGATGCCAGACTGCTCATAGCTTACGTGCCACCAGTATGTGTAGCCTATATGAGTTAGCACATTTGAGGCGCCGGACATGTCAATCTTACATGCGCCAAGGAGACCTATTAACCTAGTGATGCTGGACATCCTCTGTACACATAAGGTGCGAGACATTTTATGCAGTTAGTCATATGCATGTAGACTGTAACTCTATAAGACACCGTAATTGACTAAAATATTCCCATGTCGAATATCGATGGGTAATGGACCTGTATGACCAGAACTTGTTCAATTGCAACTTCTATCGCCCCGTGTTGATAGTAGACCATATATCACCGCTCAAAAGATACTCTCTGGAGTACATCCAACTGTTTTGCACTAGAGTAGCTTACGCCTGCGTAATTATGCACCACTAGTGAAAGATGTGATGCATTATGCAAGGGAACAACACCCACAGGAAACGCATCCTTTCTAGGTGGCGTAGTATGAAAGATAAACACCCACAGGAAAACGCATTCATCAGTGATGGAGAGACTAACAAGCGAACCCAAGTGGCTATAGATGTGATGATGCTCATGGCCACTTTCGACGAGTGGGAATGTGATGATGATA
>NW_019942628.1:122500-148622 GCF_002910315.2 Salvelinus sp. IW2-2015
GCCTATTGCTATAATGTGATGATGTAGGCCTATTGTTATGATGTGATGATGAAGGCCTATTGCTATGATGTGATGATGAAGGCCTATTGCTATAACGTGATGATGTAGGCCTATTGCTATAATGTGATGATGTAGGCCTATTGCTATAATGTGATGATGAAGGCCTATTGTTATGATGTGATGATGAAGGCCTATTGCTATGATGTGATGATGAAGGCCTATTGGATCACAAATGAAAGTCCCAGACCAAACAGAGTCATGTAATTATCTGTCATATAATTCAGTAAAGATTAATTTAAGTTCAGTTCAATTAGGGAGACTCATGCTTGAGTTTGTATCTGATCGTTAGAGCAGTGGGAAGACCAGATAACTTGGGCATTAAAAGTACATCATAAAGTAATGAATACAGGAATACATTTTCCAAAAGAAGAGTTCAGTTATCTTGGTGGCTACACACAGACACTGTAAATGAGTGTAAATATTTTCAGAATAAAGGGGACAAGTCACGTTACATTTTTTTTTTGTCACATGAAGCATTTTTTTCCAATTAGTGTTGGTAATTGGGGTGTGTGTGCAGGCAGCGCCCAGACACACAGAGGATAATCTGGCCTTTCTGTATTAGATGGGAAGTGGACCATGAAAGTAATTGGTGAGTGTACCACAAATTGGATCTTAGTGTGATGTGGTTTTTATTCCTCTGAGGTAATATTTGCAAAGTGATTAGAACAATGCTGCTGCTGCAGATTTTCAATATGTTTTATTACATACGTGTAACATTTATGATCAAACGCTTAGCAGGTTTAGTAATCACTCAACTGTTTCCAAACTGTTTCCAATTAGAATTCAGATTAGACTGCTCTGAAATAAACTGGCAAATCAAGCATAACAATAACGGATGGCAGGGTTGTTTTACAAGGAATCCCACAGAGACTAAAAAGGCTTATTTCTATACCAGGGGTTCCTGTTAGGGCCGTTTTAAAACAGGTTTGAACCATCAAACGCTGTGTGAGGACTTTACAAATAACATGATTAGAGACAGATTCATTAGGCGGTATCACCGCGGAAACACTGTTGGGTAATGAGATGTGGTGCTGGAGCGGTAACCACCAGGGGTTTGGTAAGCCTGCCTGCCTCACACTGCTGTGACCCTGGGATAAAAAAAAACGGAGATATTGGAATATCTGCAGCCGACGGAACACCATGGAACACCAAGGAACACAGAGAAACACCAAGAAACACAGAGAAACACCAAGGAACACAGAGAAACACCAAGGAACACAGAGAAACACCAAGGAACACAAAGGAACACCAAGGAACACAGAGGAACACAGAGAAACACCAAGGAACACAGAGAAACAACAAGGAACACAGAGGAACACCAAGGAACACAGAGAAACACCAAGGAACACAGAGAAACACCAAGGAACACAGAGAAACCCCAAGGAACACAGAGAAACCCCAAGGAACACAGAGAAACACCACGGAACACAAGGAACACCAAGAACACCAGAAACACCGACACAAGAACCCACAGAACAGAGAAACACCAAGGAACACAGAGGAACACCAAGGAACATCAGGAACACAAGAGAAACCACAGAGGGAAACAGGAAGACGGAACACCAGAACCACAGAGAAACACACCAAGAACCCACGGAGGAACACCAAGGAAACACAGAGGAACACCAAGGAACACGAGACCCAGAAACGAGAACACCAAAGACAAGGAACACAGAGACAACAAAGAAACACAACAAGACACAAGCAGCATAGAAACACCAAGGAACACAGAGGAACACCAAGGGAACACAGAGAAAAACCAAGAACACAGAGAAACACCGAACAAAGAACATCAAGAACACATAGGAAACACCAGGCACAGGGATAAAACGAGGAACACAGAGGAAACAGGAACCACCCAACAGAGAAACAAGCACAGAGAACACCGCAAGGAAAGGAACTACAAGATGAACAAACACCAAGAACACAAGCGTTCCCAAGGAACACACAAGGAAACAACCAAGGAACACAGAGAAAACTCAAGACACAAGGACATCCAGAGGAACACAGACACAAGACGACACCAAACCGGAAACACCAGAGAAACACAAGGAACACAGAGAACACCAAGGAACACAGGAAAACAGACAGAAGGAAACACCAAGGAACACGAGAGACACCAGGAACACAGGAACCACCAAGGAACACCAGAAACATCAAGGCGAACACAGAGGAACACAGAGGAACACCAAGGAACACAGAGAAACATCAAGGAACACCAAGGAACACAGAGGAACACCAAGGAACACAGAGGAACACCAAGGAACACAGAGAAACACCAAGGAACACAGAGGAACACCATGGAACACAGAGGAACACCACAGTACCCCTCCAGCTGATAAATGGTAGTTATCACCTCGGCAAACCAACCCATGGCCAGCAGACATGTCTAGCTGAATACTGAACAGCCATGTTCTGTTCAACAGGGTTTTCCACCTCAGAGAGAGGAGGTTGTGTTGTATCTGTATCGGGGTGTGGATGTCGTCTGGAGTAGAGCTGTTGAATAAGCAGGGAGCTTCAGAACATGAGAACTGAACTACAGACACCACACAAGAAGATACTGTAGGTTTTAAGGATGAGATAATTAACCATCGCAGACATGTTTACTGCAATCTCCATCTTTGGTTGTTTTCAGTTCATCCCTAATCTTATTGCTGAGAGTGAATTGTTGCCTGTGGCTGTAAACCCCCTTCAGTGACCTGCGTTATGTTTCATGCTGACCCCAAGATATGTCACTGCACACACTGGCACTTAGGAGTAGATTATATTGTATCTGCACTAGGAGATGGAAATGCATTACAGTGGGTTTTCACCAACAAGAGAGGGCACGCAACGAGGGCACGCAGAGAAATGTACAGGGGATTGTGGGAAGGTGAGCGGCGAGAAGCCTGCTAGCGAAGCTGTAGAGCTCTCCTCTACTTTATGCAAATGGAGTGAAGTGTTGTCAAGAGGAGGTGCTGCCTCTGGTCAAAACCCAAATCCTCAAATGGCTCCAGGCATTATTCCTAAAGCAGACATTGCCATTGGCTGCACAGAGTTGCATTTAGAAAAATCCCATGCAGACTTGTTTACAAGTCTGAACACTGGAATGTGAGATGTAATCTACACCTCAATTAGGCTAATAGAAATCCTCATTATTTAGTTTAATGATTTTCAATTTGAGCGTCATTATTCCTACACTGAACAAAAATATAAACGCAACATGTAAAGTGTTGGTCCCATGTTTCTTGAGCTGAAATAAAATGTCCCAGAAATGTTCCATACCCACAAACATTTACATCCCTGTTAGTGAGCATTTCTCATTTGCCAAGACAATCCATTCACCTGACAGGTGTAGCATATCAAGAAGCTGATTAAACAGCATGATCATTACAAAGGTGCACCTTGTGCTGGGTACAATAAAAGGCCACTCTAAATGTGCAGTTTTGTCACACAACACAATGCCACAGATGTCTCAAGTTTTGGGTGAGCATGCGATTGCCATGCTGACTGCAGGAATGTCCACCAGAGCTGTTGCCAGAGAATTGACTGTTAATTTCTCTCCCATAAGTCGCCACCAACGTCGTTTTAGAGAATTTAGCAGTACGTCCAACCGGCCTCGAAACCGCAGACCACGTGTAACCATGCAAACCCAGGACCTCCACTTCTGGCTTCTTCACCTGCGGGATCGTCTGAGACCAGCAACCTGGACAGCTGATGAAACTGAGGAGTATTTCTGTCTGTAATAAAGCCCTTTTGTGGGGAAAAACTTATTCTGATTGGCTGGGCCTGGCTCCCCAGTGTGTGGGCCTTTGCCCTACCATGGCTGTGTCCCTGCCCAGTCATGTGAAATCCATAGATTAGGGCCTAATTTATTTATTTAAATTGACTAATTTCCTTAAATGAACTGTAACTCAGTAAAATCGTTGAAATTGTTGCACTTTGCGTTTATATTTTTGTTCAGTATATATAGCCTACAGTTTCTCATTCTGAACTTTAATGCGTGTTGGATGGTTGTGGCTTTGTGACAGTGACACACAAGCAGTTAGACCTCCGACACCGCCAAAACATCAGCTATGCGGGTTTCGGCTATCACGGGTTAAAACTTGATCTGATTGAATCTAGGCCTTACCCACACACACACAAACGCATGCACACACACACACACCCAAACACGCGCACACATAAATACGTACGCACGTGCGCACACACACACACATGTACGCACACACACACGCACACACAGTAAAGCCTGGACATGCAACGAGGGGGAAATGAGAAAACTCCTGACAGCATAAATTACTGGGTGGAAAAAGGTGAAAGCTCTGTACATATATCAAGCCTTGTCTCCTGTCACACAGGGCAGAGAGGAAAACAAAGGGAGGAGGAGGAGACTAGCAGAGAAAGAAAAAGAGCAGAACAGAGGATGAGCCAGAGGTAGGGAAAGCAAGGAAAATGCAGGTAGAGAGGGTGGACAGAATGTGGGGGAAACCCACTTAGCGCATAACGTTCTGAGAACCTTCTGTTTCTTAGAGCTTGGTGAAAGCATGGTTGTCCTATGGTTGTTTTTCATCCAACCTTTCCACAGCGTTCTGAGGATGTTGCAGGATGGTTGCTTGGCTTTCACTGTTGGTAGAGCATGGCGCTTGCACCGCCAGGGTTGTGGGTTCGATTCCAACGGGGGACCAGTACAAAAATGTATACACTCACTGCTCACTAAGTCACTCTGGATCAAAAGCCTGAAGCATCTAGTATTTGAGACAGTCTCAAGGCCAGTCAACAGGCAGGGGAAGCCTCCAGGATTGGAGACAGTCTCAAGGCCAGTCAACAGGCAGGGGAAGCCTCCAGTATTGGAGACGGTCTCAAGGCCAGTCAACAGGCAGGGGAAGCCTCCAGGATTGGAGACAGTCTCAAGGCAGTCAACAGGCAGGGGAAGCCTCCAGTATTGGAGACAGTGTCTTGCAAGGCCAGTCAACAGGCAGGGGAAGCCTCCAGGTATTGGAAGACAGTCTCAAAGGCCAGTCAACAGGCAGGGGAAGCCTCCAGTATTGGAGACGGTCTCAAGGCCAGTCAACAGGAAGGAGGGGGAAGCCTCCAGTATTGGAGACAGTCTCAAGGCCAGTCAACAGGAAGGGGAAGCCTCCAGTATTGGAGACAGTCTCAAGGCCAGTCAACAGGCAGGGGAAGCCTCCAGTATTGGAGACAGTCTCAAAGGCCAGTCACAGGCAGGGGAAGCCTCCAGTATTGGAGACAGTCTCAAGACAGTCAACAGGAAGGGGAAGCCTCCAGTATTGGGAGACAGTCTCAAGGCCAGTCAACAGGCAGGGGAAGCCTCCAGTATTGGAGACAGTCTCAAGGCCAGTCAACAGGCAGGGAAGCACCAGTATTGGAGACAGTCTCAAGGCCAGTCAACAGGCAGGGGAAGCCTCCAGTATTGGAGGACAGTCTCAAGGCCAGTCAACAGGCCAGGGGAAGCCTCCAGTATTGGAGACAGTCTCAAGGGCCAGTCAAGCAGGCAGGGGAAGCCTCCAGTATTGGAGACAGTCTCAAGGCCAGTCAACAGGCAGGGGAGCCTCCAGTATTGGAGACAGTCAGTATTTCCTCCCGCATAACACTATCATGGTAACAGGAAGTAAAAGCCCTCAGTCCTTAGTGTTGGTGAAAGAAGAAGATAAAGAACATGCAGCTCCAGAGGCAGAGGTGGTGTATGGTGGTACTGGTGAGGAGCACTAGAACTATGTTAGGGAAGCTGTGTTCGGATCCTTCTCCCAGAGCAGGGCTCAGCCAGGCATCATTAATCACAACAGCAAAACCTAGGAGCTTAGGGCATTGCTTGGACAAAGCCCAGATGAAACTGCACTGCAGCTCACCGTACAGATACCCAAATAATGATGGGCATCTCCCTAAAATATCTCCCTGCCCCCTCCTCCCTCTCCCTCTCTCCCCATCTCTCCTTCTCCCTTCTCCCATCTCCCTCCCCCTCTCTCGCCCATCCTCGCTTCTCCCTCTCTCCCATCTCCCTCTCCCTCATCTCCTCTCTCCCCCATCTCTCTCTCCCTCATCTCTCTCTCCTCTCTCCCATCTCTCTCCTCTCTCTCCCTCTCCCTCCCTGCCACATCTCTCTCCCATCTCTCTCTCGTCTCTCCACCATCTCTCTCTCCCTCTCCTCTCTCCCCATCTCTCTCTCCCTGCCTCTCCCCCATCTCTCTCTCCATCTCTCCCACCTCCCTCTCTCCCAATCTCTCTCTCCCTCTCTCCCCCATCTCTCTCTCCCTCTCTCCCCACATCCCTCCTCCCTCCCTGCCCATCTCTCCCTCTCCCCTCTCCTCTCTCCCCATCTCCTCTCCTCTCTGCCCCCATCTCCCTTTCCCTTTCCCCCATCTCCTCTCTCTCTCCCCATCTCCCCATCTTTCCTCTCTCCCATCTCCTCTCCTCTCTCCCCATCTTCCCTCTCCTCTCTCTCCATCACCATCTTCCTCTCTCCGCCCATGCTCCCGCCCATCTTCCTCTCTCCCCATGCTCCCCTCTCCCTCTCTCCCCATCTCCCCCATCTTCCTCTCTCCCCATCTCCCTCTCCCTCCTGCCACATCTCCTCCCCATCTCTCTCTCTCCTCTCTCCCCCTCTCCCTCTCTCCTCCCATGCCCATCTCTGCCTCTCCCCCTCTCCCTCTCTCTCCCATCTCCTCTCCTCTCCCCACCATCTCCCCCATCTTCCTCTCCCCCATCTCCTCTCTCCCATCTCCCTCATCTTATCTCTCCCCATCTCTCTCCCTCTCTCCCCCATCTCCCTCTCCCTCTCTCCCCATCACCCTCTCTCTCCTCTCCCCCATCTCCCCATCTCCTCTCTCTCTCTCCCTCTCTCCCTCTCTCCTCTATCCCCTCCCCCCATCTCCACACATCTTCCTCTCTCCCCCATCTCCCTCTCCCTCTCTCCCATCTCCCTCTCTCCCCATCTCCCTCGCCCTCTCTCCCCGCATCTCCTTCCCTCTCTCCCCCATCTCCCTCTCCCTCTCTCCCCCATCTCCCTCTCCTCTCTCCCGCATCTCTCCCTCTCCCCCATCTTCCTCCTCTCACCCATCTCCCTCTCCCTCTCTCCCCATCACCCTCTCCCTCTCTCCCTCTCTCACTCTCCCTCTCCCTCTCTCCCCGATCATGCCCTCTCTCCCCCATCTCCCTCTCCCTCTCTTCACACTCTCTCTTTTCGGATCCCTTTAACGGTGCCAGCCATCTCTTCGTGTTAATTTGCTGCTTCAGTGACACGCATCATTGAGGGAGTAGTTTCTAATAACCCCGCCAGCCCTCACGCAAAAGCCTTTGAGTCGTGCGCAGAGGTGTCACTCAAATTATTAACCATAATGGTGAAAAGGATGTGTTTCTAAAGCCTGGCTTCCATGTGACATGACCGCAGTTCGATCAAAGCGTTCTCCTCCCGCCCTCTATTCCCCCACCTCTCCTCCTCTCTCTCCAGATATGAGCCGCTGTCCCTATTACGGCTCTGTGAGGAAGGAAGAGCACGTACTGGGCTGCTCTTTAGGCTTGAATCATTTCATTTCCCTGAGCGGCTTGCCATAAAAAATGAGGGGGAAAAAATCTTGATTTCCAAGGATCTTGGCATGCAGTGGCCTCTTCAATGTCACCTTCTTATCACAATTTGTTATGTAGGGTTTTTCATTTTAGGGGGGCTGGAGGAGAGAGAGAGGGTTAGATTGTGATGTAGGGTTTTTCATTTTAGGGGGGCTGGTGGAGAGAGAGAGGGTTAGATTGTGATGTAGGGTTTTTCATTTTAGGGGGGCTGGTGGAGAGAGAGAGGGTTAGAGGTATGTTTCTCTCTTCCTGACTGAAAGAGTCAAAGTAATTATTCATTGTTCTAGCGCCGTCAGGGATGATGTGTCTGACATTTCTTCTCCGCTGCTTTGTTGTTGCAGAGCCAGGGAAGCCAGGCAGGGAGAAGAGGCAGGACAGGGAGGAACGTCAGCCCCTGGCTGTCTCCTTTAGCTAAGGCAGGAATAAACCTTCCTACTCTGGGTCCAAGAAAGGGACTCATACTGATCCAGGGAGGTATGGTGTGTGTGTCTGTGCGTGTGTATGAAGACCAGATTCTGGACATAAACAACTGAGCTATGCGATGTGTGAGTGACAGATCCTTATATCCAAACGTACAAAGTAACAGACAGTAATATATTTATTGATGTTTTACTGTAGAAGCTAATAGCTAGTCTACGGATTACCTTCCTGAAAGAAACATCTTTATTTGCTGAGAGGTTGACAAATGTACTAGTGCCACAGTGCCCACAACCATACAGTGTGGAATTGCTGCATTCAACTTCAGAACCAGCCATTTCCTTTGTACTCATTTATTTTTTGTCTGTTAACATTGTATCATATAACATGGAGTTGGATGGCCCGATAATCTAGTTGTGTTTTTGATTCAAAAATCAGAAAGCAGATGCCTTGGCAATAAAGACAATTGTACAGACAGCTGCACCATCTGTTGTTCTGGGTGACCACAGTAATGAGAGGAGTTATGGGAGGAAGGCTATAGTCCACAGCAGAGGAAATGGAAAACGTTACTCATCATGAACAGCCAGCTACATAGAACCTCATCAACTCAACTGAGAAAGTGGGAAGTGAGATCCGAGTTTGAACCTTTTCCTACAGAGATTCACAGGGGGGGTCACAGAGATTCTAGGTAGTTTTAAACAAATCTACTTTGAAACAAACGTATACACACATGGTTATGGGTTAAAAAAAGAAAACACCTGTACCATGTCAGATTTAAAATGTATTACATTTTGAGTTTGCATCCAAATATTATATGTTACATACACTACCAGTCAATTCTCTTCTTCTTATTGGTGTCCTTTAGTAGTGGTTTCTTTGCAGATATTCAACCATGAAGGTCTGATTCACGCAGTCTCCTCTGAACAGTTGATGTTGAGATGTCTGTTACTTGAAATCTGTGAAGCATTTTTTTGGGCTGTAATTTCTGAGGCTGGTAACTCCAATGAACGTATCCTCTGCATTAGAGGTAACTCTGGGTCTTCCTTTCCTGTGGCGGTCCTCATGAGAGCCAGTTTCATCATAACACTTGAAGAAACTTTCAAAGTTCATGAAATATTCCGTGTTGAATGTCTTTAAATAATTGTGAGCTGTCGCTTCTCTTTGCTTATTTGAGCTGTTCTTGCCATAATATGAATTTGGTCTTTTACCAAATAAGGCTTTCTTCTGTATACCAACCGTACCTTGTCACAACACAACTGAATGGCTCAAACACATTAAGAAGGAAATAAATTCCACAAATTAACTGGTAACAAGGCACACTTGTTAATTGAAATGCATTCCAGGTGACTACCTCATGAAGCTGGTTGAGATAATGCCAAGAGATAATGCTGGTTGAGATAATGTCAAGTCAAAGGGTGGCTACTTTGAAGAATATTTAACACTTTTTTGGTTACTACATGATTCTATACGTTATTTCATAGTTTTGATGTCTTCACTATTATTCTACAATGTAGAAGAGAGCACTGTTGGTCATTGACTGCAGGAACAGGCTATGTTTTTATGTCTATTTGTATATTACTGATGAATTGCCAGCCTTTGGACCTCTATCAGTTGGGCTTAGCAGGAGTCTCAAACTCAGTTCCATGTTAAGACATGGCCCACATTCCCTCTGGAAAAGCCACATCTGTATTCCTAGAATAGCCCACTTGCTCTCTTTCCCTCTCTCTCTATTCTTCTCTCCCTCTCTATTTCTCTATTATTCTTTCTCTCTCTCTCTCTTCTCTCTCTTCTCTCTTCTCTCTTCTCTCTCTCTCTCTCTCTCTCTCTCTCTCTCACTCTCTCTCTCTCTTCTCTCTCTCTCTCTCTCTCTCTCTCTCTCTCCTCTCTCTCCTCTCTCTCTCTCTTCTCTTCTCTCAATTTTCTTCTGCTCTCTCTCTCTCTCTCTCTCTCTCTCTCTCTAATTTCTCTATTTATCTTCTCTCGCTCTCCCTCTCTCTCTCTATTTCTCTACTCTTCTCTCTCTCTCTCTCTCTCTCTCTCTCTATATATATATTTCTCTATTTTCTCTATTCTATCTCTCTATTCTATCTCTCTCGCTCTCTCTTTCTCTCTCGCTCTCTCGAGTTGGCACAGATGAGTGAGTGGTAAGGCTGTAGGTGTGTGTGTGAGTGAATGCAGTGACCTTGCTCGTAGCTGGGTGATTAACTGATTATGCCTTCAGAGAGGGGTGATATTCATGTTCAGGGGTCAGCCATTGTTCTCCTCACAATGGTGCTGCTGGGCACAGGGACACTACACAACTTCTAGGAAACATCGTGTTGATATGGAACACTTATTTACTGGTTCAATGTCTTCACCTTGTAACAGTCTATCAACAAGGTAGGTCCTACAGGCTCTAGTTTTGTCACACCTGGACTACTGTTCAGTCGTGTGGTCAGATGCCACAAAGAGGTAACTGATGCAAGCAGTAGAATCAGATTTAAAATACAAAAACACCTTATGGAACAGCGGGGACTGTAAAGCAACACAAACAAAGGCACAGACACATGCATACAGACACATTATAACATGCACACTATACACACACAATAACATACGCACTATACACACACATACACGTGGATTTTGTGTTGTAGATATGTGGTATTGGAGTAGTGGCCTGAGGGCACACACTTAGTGTGTTGTGACATCTGTTGTGAATGTATTGTAATGTTTTTATAATTGTGCCTTAATTTTGCCGAACCCCAGGAAGAGTAATAGGGATCCATAATAAATACAAGAAAATTAACACATCAGTGGTGGCTGGTGCCGTTTATGATGAGGGAGGAGCATGGCCTTATTTATATTACAGCATGTTGGATGACTGTCGTTCATAATCCATTCACCCTGTTCAATGTAACAGCGACAGGTTTAGGCTACTGCATGATACTCACATTGTCCCTCTACCCATCCTGAGGTTGCTACAACCTAGCCTATGAATGAAAGTTTACAATGTCGGTGCACACAGGTCGAGAGACAAATTTGAGGTGACAGACAGTGACACATGGACAGACAGTGACACATTCAATACCGCCTTGCACACTCTTGCCTGCATCTAGCTTTTATTGGGTGTAATCATTAGTCCAACAGTGGCAAGAAACGTTTTTCAACAGAATCGGCAGAGTGAATACACCTCGGACAACGCATAAACAGAGTTAATTTTCACAACAGCAAAGTTATATTCATTCTAGCCTGAACGCACTCTCCCCCCCTCACATTTTCCCTTTGCTTGTGGACTTCAATGGATAACACATCAGCTGTACGTGACCAGGTGAAAATAACTTTCCAAGCCGAAGCAATTCATAACCGCTACACACTTCCTTCATCGTTGTCCCCATATTAGCTAAAGTAACGTCCTAGTCAACATAGCTAATAGAACTAACACGTTAGTAGACCCTTTACGATCACACAGTAAAGTTACAGTGTATAGTCGGTAAGCAGCTGGACCGGCAGGCACTGGTGGCAATAAATTAATAAACTAAACTAGCCAGCTGCATTTGTTAGCTAAAAAAATTAAAATAATCTCTCTCTCTCTTGCTTTTCCTTTATTTTTGAATTTGTTGAAAACGGTTCAACTATTGTCTTTCTCTCTATTTGAGTCAACTACTCACCACATTTTATGCACTGCAGTGCTAGCTAGCTGTAGATGATGCTTTCAGTACGAGATTCATTCTAAAAAAGCTAACAGGGAAAGACCATAGTAACAGTGCAAAAAGACACGAAATCATGGTGAATAACAATCTAATACAGGATGCAGTCGAAATAGCAATAGCCTTCAATTCCTACTTTATTGACTCTGTCAGGGTACTGACACAGAACCCCTCCACTGGTTTCTTGGGCTCAGTGCTAGTGAATGACGCTCAACCTGTCTTCATCATAAAGGAGGTTTCTGAGTCAAAGGTGAACAAGGTGATTAGCTCACTAAAGAACTCTAAAGCCAAAGATGTGTTTGGGCTGGACTCTACCTTTCTTAAAAACCACAAAGAGTCACTCATTGGCATCATTACTAAGGTCACCAACACATCTATTGGTCTGGGGGTGTTTCCAAGGGTATGAAAGTCGGCCATAAAAACGGCCATCTTTAAATCGGGCGACCCTGCTGACGTGAGTACCTACAGGCCCATTAGTATACTACCTGTGGTGTCAAAGGTTGTTGAAAAGTGTGTAGCAGAACAACTGATTGCCCACCTCAACAACAGCCCCTTCACATTACACTCCATGCAGTTTGGCTTCAGAGCGAAACACTCCACAGAAACGGCCAACTGCTTTCTTCTGGAAAATGTAAATTCCAAGATGGACAAAGTGGACGTTGTTGGGGCTGTGTTTCTGGACCTAAGAAAGGCTTTTGATACTGTTAACCATGAGATTCTCATCACAAAATTGTCCAAGTTCAACTTTTCCCTCGATGCCTTGAGATGGATGAAATCATACCTTGAAGGCAGAACTCAGTGTGTCAGAGTGAGCAATGAGCTGTCGCCCACTCTTAGCTATGATGTGGGCGTGCCCCAAGGGTCAATACTGGGGCCCCTCCTGTTCAGCCTGTACATTAATGATCTGCCTTCTGTCTGTACTGGGTCTGAAGTTCAAATGTATGCAGATGATACAGTGATATATGTGCATGCAAAGAGCAAACAACAAGCTGCACAAGAACTCACTACTGTAATGGTCCAGGTTACAAAGTGGCTCAGTGACTTGTGTTTGCATCTCAATGTGAAAAAAACTGTCTGCATGTTCTTCACAAAGAGGGTAACAGATGCTACTGAGCCAGATGTCTATGTGTCAGGGGAGAAGCTCCAGGTGGTATCTGATTTTAAGTACCTTGGCATCATACTTGATTCCAACCTCTCTTTTTAAAAGCATGTGAAAAAGGTAATTCAAATAACCAAATTCAACCWRGCTAATTTCCGATTTATAMGAAATWGTTTGACTACAGAGGTAGCAAAACTGTACTTCAAAWCTATGATACTCCCCCACTTAACATACTGCTTGACTAGTTGGGCCCAAGCTTGCTGTACAACATTAAAACCTATTCAGTCTGTCTACAAACAGGCTCTCAAAGTGCTTGATAGGAAGCCCAATAGCCTTCATCACCGTTACATCCTCAGAAAGCATGAGCTCCTGAGTTGGGAAAATCTTGTGCAATACACCGACGCATGTCTTGTATTCAAGATCCTAAATGGCCTGGCTCCCCCTCCACTCAGTATTTTAGTTAAAGAGAAAACCCAAACATATGGCAGCAGATCGACAAGGTATACCATGAGAGGTGACTGTATAGTTCCCTTAAGGAAAAGCACCTTTAGTAAACCCGCTTTCTCTGTGAGGGCTTCCCATGTCTGGAATACACTGCCATCAGACACACATAACTGCACCACATATCACACTTTCACAAAATGCTTGAAGACATGGCTAAAGGTCAATCAGATTTGTGAACATGGTCCCTAGCTGTGTGTTGCCGCTTTCCATGTCTGTTGTCTGTAGCTTGTGAGGTGTGGAAACACTTTGTTGCTTTTATGAATTTTGTCTTGCTGCTTTTTGTTCTATGTTGCTCTGTCTGTATGCTATGTCTTGCTTGTCCTATGTTGTTCTGCGTGTGCTCACTGCTCAATGATTGTCTATAGTGTAATTGTTTTTAATAACCTGCCCAGGGACTGTTGTTGAAAATTAGCCGGCTGGCTAAAACCGGCACTTTTACTGAAACGTTGAATAATATGCACTGTCCCTGTAAAAATAAAATAAACTCTAACTCAAACTGATCCTTTGATTGGGTGGACAACGTCAGTTCATGCTGCAATAGCTCTGATAGGTTGGAGGACGTCCTCCGGAAGTTGTCATAATTATTGTATAAGTCTATGGAAGAGGCTGAGAACCAAGAGCTTCCTAGGTTTTGAAGTCAATGTACCCAGAAGAGGACAGAAGCTAGCTGTCCTCCGGCTACACCATGGTGCTACCATACAGAGAGTTGTTGAGGCTACTGTAGACCTTCTTTGCAAAACAGTGTGATTGAATCAATTATTTGGTGACGTGAATATATTTAGTATAGTTTTATCTAAAAAGGATAACTTTTTCAATGCTTTACAATTTTAATTTTTATGAAATTCACTGAGGAGGATGGTCCTCCCCTTCCTCCTCTGAGGAGCCTCCACTGACATACGTATACTGTAATGACCTTGGGTTTACCTTGGGTTTACATTGGGTTTACCTTGGGTTTACATTGGGTTTACCTTGGGTTTTTCTATTGACACAACATTCCATCTCACTGGAGGAGATATCTGTATCACGACTCAGGATATGACCAAGATGCAGACACAGGAGGCGGATATTACAGTTCTCAGTTAATTTATTATAAACACGGGGCAGGCAAATGGCAGGTCGAGGACAGGCAGAGGTTCGTAATCAAGTCAGAGTCAGGCAGGTACAGGACGGCAGGCAGGCCGAATAGTCAGAACTGGGAAAACTAGGAAACAGAACTTGAGAAACAGGAAGACGGGAAAGCACGCTGGTAAGACCTGACAAGACAAGACGAACTGGCAACAGACAAACAGAGAACACAGGTATAAATACACAGGGGATAATGGGAAGATGGGCGACACCTGGAGGGGGGTGGAGACAAGCACAAAGACAGGTGAAACAGATCAGGGTGTGACAGTCTTGCTGTATTTCGTTGTTATTGTCCATATCAACTATACTACTAAAGAATGGAAAACTGTTTCACCTGGTGTTTTCTCACCATTATTTTCTGTGAGTGCGTGTATGAATGGTGTGTGTGTGTGTATGGCATGTTTTTTATGTGTTTGTGTGTGTGTGTATTGTGTGTTTGTGTGTGTATGTGTGTGTACGGTGTGGGTTTGTGTCATTCTTTCCTGTTGCCATTCCATCGGTACTGGCAACAAAAGCTGGCCTTGACAAACCAAATGCATTCTCCTTTTTTTCCTGACAGCTTTTCTAAAGGAGAGGAGGGGATGTGGAGGGAGAAATGCCTCTCTCTGACAGAGCACGATGGACGCGTGTACTTACTGCACACACACGCACGCACCCGTGTGGACACACCTCAGAGGGATTAATTGTCAGTGTAGTCACGGTCTGACAGAGCCTCTCATATATGAGTTCCAGAGACAGACAGAGACAGACAGAGGCAGACAGAGGCAGACAGGCAGACAGGGAGACATAAAAACAGACAGACAGACAGGCAGGGAGGGAGACAGAAATACGGACAGCCAGACAGCCAGGCATGCAGGGAGGGAGGGAGACAGAAAGACGGACAGACATACAGACAGGCAGAGAGGGAGACAGAAAGATGGTCAGACATACAGAGAGACAGAAAGATGGACAGACAGGCAGGTAGGGAGACAGACAGACAGACAGACAGACAGACAGACAGACAGACAGACAGGCAGGTAGGGAGACAGACAGACAGACAGACAGACAGACAGACAGGCAGGTAGGGAGACAGCCAGACAGACAGACAGACAGACAGACTCTTTATTTATGCATGGATGCATGTGAACATTCCTCTACCTCTATTGTCAAGAAGAAAAAGGTTGTACAGTAGTGTGGATGCACTGTTGATCACATGAAAAACACTCAGAGTAAGCCATTCACATGAAAAAGTGCACAGGTGAGTTAATTTTTATTTATTTATCCGTTATTTTACCAGGTAAGTTGACTGAGAACACGTTCTCATTTGCAGCAACGACCTGGGGAATAGTTACAGGGGAGAGGAGGGGGATGAATGAGCCAATTGTAAACTGGGGATTATTAGGTGACCGTGATGGTTGAGGGCCAGATTGGGAATTTAGCCAGGACACCGGGGTTAACACCCCTACTCTTACGATAAGTGCCATGGGATCTTTAATGACCTCAGAGAGTCCGGACACCCGTTTAACATCCCTTCCGAAAGACAGCACCCTACACAGAGCAGTGTCCCCAATCACTGCCCTGGGGCATTGGGATCTTTGTTTAGACCTGAGGAAGGAGTGCCTCCTACTGGCCCTCCAACACCACTTCCAGCAGCATCTGGTCTCCCATCCAGGGACTGACCAGGACCAACCCTGCTTAGCTTCAGAAGCAAGCCAGCAGTGGTATGCAGGGTGGTATGCTGCTGGCATTGGATTGGTAATCTCTCACCATCATGTAACTCTCTATTCACATACAGTACTACAATCATCGGACAACAGGAGGTATGTGTATAATAGCTTGCACAATAGACTTGCACAAACACAGAGACCCTTATTTAGAGTCCCTGTGCTACTGCCTATCTAGTGCACAGGGGGCTGCTGAGGGGAGGACGGCTCATAATAATGACTGGCATGGAGTGAATGGAATGGTATCAAACACCTGGAAACCATGGAAACCACGCGTTTGATGTGTTGGATACCATTCCATGTATTCCCTTCCAGCCATTACCATGAGCCTGTCCTCCCTAATGAAGGTACCACCGGCTGCCTGTGACCTAGTGGTACAGTAGCCTGCATGCCCCCCTGTAATTAACGCAACAAGCAATTGTGAGGTGGTTTTGGGGCGTTGTGTCCCACTGTGTTCGTTAACACACATCGTTAATCAGGGAGGTTTTCATTAAGCAGGTCATTCAGGATGGTGCTGAACAATTAAGGCGTGATTAAGAGATGTTAGTCAGCCCGTCCCTCTGGAAGGCCACAATGAATGAGGAAGAAGAGATGGAGAGATGGGAGGAAGAGGCTCCATGGGTTTAGGGAAGAAAGGGGAACAGGGAGACAATTCAAAAAATGAAAGAAATGAAGTTGATAACTAAAGTGAGGGAGGATATACACACAGACGTGGGCGCAGAAACATAACAAACACACACTCACTCATAACATAAACACATAAACACACACTCACAGACACACAACACAAACACACACTTACAGACACATAACACAAACACACACTTACAGACACATAACGCAAACACACAATCACAGACACACAAAACACACATGTAACAAAAACACTCACACACTCACAGGCACATAACGTAAACACACACTCACATAACACAAACACACAATCATGCACAACAGGTTGTCACAGTCATGTACCAGTTATGTACAGAAACGGCTTTTATTTTGTTTCAAGGTCCTGTGGTATTCAGAAAGATATATTTTCTCTAAACTAAGTCTTCATCAATATGTTTGTTCAATGTTTAGTTTCAAAAGTCTCAACACATTCTCTGTTCTCTGGATGCCCATTGAACTACAGAACAATAACTCACATATTTTATTGGAAGAAATCCTGTAGGCAGAAATATCTTTCTCTCCATCAACATCCCTGCTCTGTAATAGCTCCTTTTGCAAAGCATAAAAGGAAAATATCTCCCACCCCCTCATCCCCCCCTTCCTCCAACCCAACCATACGCTCTTAGAAAAAAGGGTTCCAAAATAGTTTTGGGAGTCTCAACAGGATAATCCTTTTTGGTGGAAAAAGTTCTACATGGAACCCAAAAGTGTTCTACCTGGAACGAAAAGGGTTCCACCTGGAACCAAAAAGGCTTCTTCAATGGGTTCTCCTATGGGGACAACCGAATAACACGTTTAGGTAGTTGATAACACCTTTTTCTAAGAGTGAATAGTCCTTTAAGATAACAGATTAGTGGAGAGAAGTGATGGTGGGGGGGAGAGAGGAATGGTGGGGGGGGAAAGTGATGGAGGAGAGAGAGGTGGATGGTGATGGTGAGAGAGGATTGGTGGGGGGGAGACGTGATGCTGGGGGAGAGAGATGATTGCTGGGGGGAGAAGTGATGGTGAGGGAGAGAGAGGTGATGGAAGAGAGGTGATGGTGAGGGAGAGGGAGAGACGTGATGGTGGGGGAGAGAAGAGGATTGCTGGGGGGGGAGAAGTGATGGTGAAGAGGAGAGAAGGGATGGTGGGGAGGAGGAAGTGATGGTGAAGAGGAGAAGTGATGGTGGGGAGGAGAGAATGATGGTGGGGAGGAGAGAAGTGATGGTGAAGAGGAGAAGTGATGGTGGGGAGGAGAGAAGTGATGGTTGAAGAGGAGAGAAGTGGATGGTGGGGAGGAGAGAAGTGATGGTGAAGAGGATGAGAAGTGCATGGTGAGGAGTAGAGAGGTGAGGTGAGAAGGAGAGAGGATTTGTGGGGAATTGATGATTTGTGGAGGGGAGAGAGGATTGGTGAGAGGTGAGAGAGGATTTGTGAGGGGGAGAGAGGATTTTGTGAGGGGAAGAGAGATTTGTGAGGGGAGAGAGGATTTGTGAGACGGACAGCGTCCAGTGACTGGCGCGTTCCGATCACTAAAGGTGTGAGACAGGTGATGTTACGTGGAAGGGACGGACAGGTGCAGGGGAGGAGTCCAGCGGCTCAAAATGGTACTACTCTTGCGGGATACGATCGACGATAATAGGTAACATCCTACCAGGGGTAGCAGGAGCTGATTGCTTAGTGACAAATCCTCTCACCGGGAGGTCAGACATGAGCTTCTATACGAGGAGTCGTAACTGCTGCAGCGATCTCAGTGAAGAGGGGAAAGAAGTGATGGTTCAGAGTGGGAGGGAGGCAAGATAGAACGAGGGGATACGCAGAGGATTGCGTGGAGGGGTAGGAAGGATGGTGAGATGGGCTAAGGCTCAAGGATTTGGTGAGACGGAGATAAGTGTATCGGTCGCAAGGGAGAGAAGGAGTGAAGGTGTATAGGGGAGAGAGGAGTCGAAGGTGAAATGCGATAGAGTGAGAGTTGACGGTTAGGTGAGGATGGAGCTCGCACGGTGCTAGGTGAGCGAGAAGTTGAGGTGTAGGCTGAGGAGCGACTGAGGTCGACGGTGTAACGGGAGTGAGTGACGGCATGAGAGTCGAGTGAGCGTGACGGTGAGGAAGGAGTCGAGGTCGATCGGTGACTGAGCGAAGTGAGCGTGAGCGTGTGCAGAGAGTGGACGTTAGATCGGATCTGGATGAGCTGAGTGTGTACCTCCCACGCGATGAGCAGAGGATGCTGACGGTGTAGGTGCGGTTATGAGTGAGGTCGCCTAAGGTTCTGAAAGGAGGAGTGAGGTGTTCAGGTGAGGAGGAGTGGGTGTAGCGTGACGCGATGAGTGAGTGACGGTGAGCCGAGGAGTCAGGCTGACGGATGCATGTGCAGGAGTTGAGGTTACGGGCTCGATCAACCATCACATGGAGTGATGGTCGTAAGGTTGAGCGAGGAGCTGAGGATTTCATTGAAAAGGGGAAGAGCGCACGGTGCGGGAGCAGAGGCACTTCGGTAATCGGGGAGAGAGGATTGGTGAGGGGAGAGAGGACTGGTAATGGGGAGAGAGGACTGGTAATGGGGAGAGAGGATTGGTGAGGGGAGAGAGGACTGGTAATGGGGAGAGAGGATTGGTGAGGGGAAGAGATAATTGGTGAGAGGGAGAGAGGACTGGTAATGGGGAGAGAGGATTGGTGAGGGACATTCAGAGATTTGACGCAAAGCCACTCCTCGATTGTGTTGGCTGTGTGCTTAGGGTCATTGTCCTGTTGGAAGGTGAACCTTCACCCCAGTCTGAGGTCTTGAGCGCTCTGGAGCAGGTTTTCATGAAGGATCTCTGTACTTTGCTCCGTTCATCTTTCCCTCGATCCTGACTAGTCACCCAGTCCATGCTGGTCTGAGAGTCCTTTAGGTGCCTTTTGGCAACCTCCAAGCAGGCTGTTATGCGCCTTTTTCTGAGGACTGGCTTCCGTCTGGCCACTCTACCATAAACGGCTGATTGGTGGCGCACTGTAGAGATAGTTGCCCTTCTGGAAGGTTCTCCCATCTCCACACAGGAACTCTGAAGCTTAATCAGAGTGACCGTTGGGTTCTTGGACACCTCTCTAATTAAGGCCCTTCTCCCCCTGATTGCTCAGTTTAGCTGGGCAGCCAGCTCTAGGAAGTCTTGGTGGTTCCAAACTTCTTCAATTTAAAAATTATGAAGGCCACTGTGTTCTTGGCGATATCCAATGCTGCAGAAATGTTTTGGTACCCTTACCTAGCTCTGTCCCTCGACACAATCCTGTCTCAGAGCTCTACAGAGTTCTTCAACCTCATGGCTTGGTTTTTGCTCTGACGTGCACTGTCAACAGTGGAATCTTATATAGACAGGTGTTGGCCTTTCCAAATCATGTCCAATCAATTGAATTTACCACAGGTGGACTCCAATCAAGCTGTAGAAAGATCTCAAGGATCATCAATAGAAACTGGATGCACCTGAGCTCAATTTCGAGTCTCATAGCAAATTGTCTGAATTCTTATGTAAATAAGGTATTTTCTGCAAATAAATTTGCAAAAATTTGCTATGAAGCTTGGTAGGTGTGTCCTAACTTTTGACTAGTCAAAAGTTTGGACACACCTACTCATTCCAGTGTTTTTCTTTATTTTTACTTTTACCAGGTAGGCTAGTTGAGAACAAGCATTTATTTATTTATTTGTTATATATTTATTTGTTTTAATTTTACCTTTATTTACCTTGGCAAGTCAGTTAATTAAGAACAAATTCTTATTTTCAATGACGGCCTAGAAGCAGTGGGTTAACTGTCTTGTTCAGGGGCAGAACGACAGATGTTTACCTTGTCAGTTCGGGGATTTGATCTTGCAACCTTTTGGTTACTAGCCCAACACTATAACCACTAGGCTACCTGCCGCCCCAACGGTGACCTGGCAAAGATAAAGCAAACGGTGTGACACAAACAACAACACAGAGTTACACATGGATTAAACAAGCGTACAGTCAATAACACAATATAAAAAAGAAAGTCTATATACAGTGTGTGCTGTCATGACGTTGGCCTGTTGGTGAGGCTTATGACCCCCATAAATACCTTTCCCCCTTTCCTCTCTCTACTCTACAGAGTGAATCTTGGAAAGCCCTTTATGTTAACATAGAGTCGGGTAATATCAAGAAAATCTACACATTCTAGTTATCAGTTGACCAGTGAGCTCAGATAAGGCAGAGATTTACCAAGCAAATACTTATAGATGACCTGGAGCTAGTGGGTCTGACAACGAATATGTAGCGAGGGCCAGCCTATTTTCTACATTGTAGAACTTTAGTGAAGACATCAAAACTATGAAATAACACATAGCCATCCTTTGCCTTAATGTCAGCTTTGCACACTCTTGGCATTCTCTCAACCAGCTTCATGAGGAATGTTTTTCCAACAGTCTTGAAGGAGTTTCTACATTTTATGCTGAGCACTTGGTGGCTGCTTTTCCTTCACTCTGAGGTCCAACTCAACCCAAACCATCTCAATTGGGTTGAGGTCGGGTGATTGTGGAGGCCAGGTCATCTAATGCAGCACTTCATCACTCTCAAATAGCCCTTACACAGCCTGGAGGTGTGAAGCAATCTCAACTGCTCTCCACTTTGCCCTCACCCACCTAGAAAATAAGAATATATACGTATGTGAGATTGCTGTTCATTGACTACAGCTCTGCGTTCAACACCATTGTGACCCTGGTTCTAAACACCTCCCTCTGCAACTGGATCCTAGACTTCCTGATGGGCCCACCCCAGGTGGTATGGGTAGGCAACATCACCTTAGCCACACTGACCCTCAACACAGGGATCCCACAGGGGTGTGTGCTTAGTCCCCTCTTGTACTTCCTGTTCACCCATGACTGCGTGGCCACACACGACGGTGGTAGGCCTGATCACCAGCGACTATTAGTCAGCCAACAGGCCGGTCCAAAAACACGCAACGCGCCTTTTCCCCATCAGGAGGTTGAAAAACTTTGGCATGGGCTCTCAGATCCTCAAAGTTCTATAGTTGTACCAGTGAGAGCATTTTTAGTGGCTGGATCACTGTCTGGTATGGCAACAGCACCGCCCTCGATCCCATGGCGCTACAGAGGGTGGTGCAGACAGCCCAGTACATCACTGGGGCTGAGCTCCCTGCCATCCAGAACATCTATATCAGGAGGTGTAGTAAGAAGGCCCGGAAAATCGTTAAAGACTCCAACCACCAAAGCCATAGACTATTCTCTCTGCTTCTGCACAGCAAGCATTAGCGGTGCATCAAGTCTGGCACCAACAGGCTCTTTAACAGCTTCTATCCCCAAGCAATACGACTGATAAATAGCTAACAAAATAGCTACACAGACTATCTGAGTTGACCTTGTATGCTCATTGCCCTTTTTATTTTTGTCTCTATGTCCACTCACAGGGCTCTACACACACAGACACACTGATACTCCAACACACACAAACACTCACTCACACATAATATGTACATACATTTATACTGACTCTACACACACACACACACACACACACACCGCACCACACACCACACACACACACACAACACACACACAGACACACACACACACCCACACACACACACCACACACACAACACACACACACACACCACCCACACACACACCACACCCCCACACCCCACCAACAACCCCAAACCCACACACAATCACACACACACACACACAACACACACACACACACAACCACACATGCTCTACTCTGTTTATCTTATATCCTGCTGCCTAGTCACTTCCCCCTATACATATCTACTCCATCCCCAGTATCCCTGTCACCTTACCCCTATATATATCTACTCCATCACTCCAGTATCCCGTCACTTACCCCTATACATAATCTACCTCATGACTCCAGTATCCTGTCTCCTTCCCCCTATACATACTACCTCCATCCTCCAGTATCCCCTGCCCCTTACCCCTATACATATCTACCTCCATCACTCCAGTATCCTGTCACCTTACCCCTATACATACTACTCCATTCCTCCAGTATCCCTGTCACCCTTACCCTATACATATCTAACCTCCATCACTCCAGTTCCCTGTCACCATACCCTATACATATCTTTACCTTCATGACTCAGTATCCTGTCTCCTCTTCTATATACACTACCTGCCATCGCTCCAGTATTCCCTTGTTCTGCCTTTCCCCCTATACATATCTACCTCCATCACTCCAGTATCCCTGTCACCTTACCCCTATACATACCTACCTCCATCACTCCAGTATCCCTGTCACCTTACCCCTATACATATCTACCTCCATCACTCCAGTATCCCTGTCACCTTACCCCTATACATATCTACCTCCATCACTCCAGTATCCCTGTCTCCTTCCCCCTATACATACCTACCGCCATCACTCTAGTATCCCTGTACATTGTAAATATGGTATTGGAACTGACCCTGTATATAATATGTTACTTATTTATTGTGTCCTTCATATTTCTTATTTTTTCTTCTTAGTATTATTTTGTTATTGATTATTGCTTTGTTGGGTTTTGAGTTTGCAAGAAAGGCATTTCACTGTCCTTGTGCATGTGACATTAAAACTTGGAGCTTGATCTATATTACTCTATCTACAGTATCTTTATACTCTATCTACAGTGGCTATATACTCTATCAACAGTATCTATATACTCTATCGACAGTATATTTATACTCTATCTACAGTGGCTATATACTCTATCTACAGTATCTATATACTCTATCGACAGTATATTTATACTCTATCTACAGTGGCTATATACTCTATCTACAGTATCTATATACTCCGTCGACAGTATTTAAACTCAGCAAAAAAAGAAACGTACCTTTTTCAGGACCCTGTCTTTCAAAGATAATTCGTAAAAATCCGAATAACTTCACAGATCTTCATTGTAAAGGTTTTAAACATTGTTTCCCATGATTGTTCAATGAACCATAAACAATTGATGAACATGCACCTGTGGAACGGTCGGTAAGACACTAACAGCTTAAAGACGGTAGGCAATTAAGGTCACAATTTTGAACACTTAGGACACTAAAGAGGCATTTCTACTGACTGAAAAACACCAAAAGAAAGATGACCACCAGGGTCCCTGCTCATCTGTGTTCACATGAGTTAGGCATGCTGCAAGAAGGCATGAGGACTGCAGATGTGGCCAGGGCAATAAATTACAATGTCCCTACTGTGAGACACCTAAGACAGCGCTACTTGGAGACAGGACGGACAGCTGATCTTCCTCACAGTGACAGACCATGTGTAACAACACCTACACAGGATCGGTACATCTGAACATCACACCTGCGGGACAGGTACAGGATGGAAACAACAATTGCCCGAGTTACAACAGGAATGCACAATTCCTCCATCAGTGCTCAGACTGTCCGCAACAGGCTGAGAGAGGCTGGACTGAGGGCTTGTAGGCCTGTTGTAAGGCAGGTCCTCACCAGACATCACCGGCAACATCGTCGCCTATGGGCACAAACCCACCGTCGCTGGACCAGACAGGACTGGCAAAAAGTGCTCTTCACTGACGAGTCACGGTTTTGTCTTACCAGGGGTGATGGTCGGATTCGCGTTTATCGTCGAAGGAATGAGCGTTACACCGAGGCCTGTACTCTTGAGCGGGATCGATTTGGAGGTGCAGGGTCCGTCTTGGTCTGGGGCGGTGTATCACAGCATCATCGGACTAAGCTTGTTGTCATTGCAGGCAATCTCAACGCAGTGCATTACAGGGAAGACATCCTCCTCCCTCATGTGGTGCTCTTCCTGCAGGCTCATCCTGACATGACCCTCCAGCATGACAATGCCACCAGCCATACTGCTCGTTCTGTGCTTGATTTCCTGCAAGACATGAATGTCAGTGTTCTGCCATGGCCAGCGAAGAGCCCCGATCTCAATCCCATTGAGCACTTCTGGGACCTGTTGGATCGGAGGGTGAGGGCTAGGGCCATTCCCCCCAGAAATGTCCGGGAACTTTCAGATGCCTTGGTGGAAGAGTGGGGTAACATCTCACAGCAAGAACTGGCAAATCTGGTGCAGTCCATGAGGAGGAGATGCAGTACCTAACCTTTCACTGCTACCAAACCCGGATCCGGGAGCACCCCCACAGTAAAAAAGCTGACTAGCATAGCCTAGCATAGCGTCACAAGTAAATACAAGCATCTAAATATCATTAAATCACAAGTCCAAGACACCAGATGAAAGATACAGATCTTGTGAATCCAGCCATCATTTCTGATTTTTAAAATGTCTCACGATTTGTGATGCTAAATATGAACATTTTCGAACAAACTCTATATGCATTGTGTAATATGATGTTACAGGACTGTCATCTGAAGAATTCTGAGAAGGTTAGTGAAAAATTAATATATTTTGGTGGTGATAACGTTATCGCGCTTTTTGCCTTGAATCAATGCTGGGGTGATGTTAGCTCATGTGGTATGCTAATATAACGATATATTGTGTTTTCGCTGTAAAAGACTTAGAAAATCTGAAATATTGTCTGGATTCACAAGATGTTGGGCTTTCATTTGCTGTACGCTGTGTATTTTTCAGAAATGTTTTAAGATGAGTAATTAGGTAATACACGTTGCTCTCTGTAGTTATTCTAGTCGCTTTGGGTGAGTTTTGTGATAGTGGCTGCAATGGTAAACTGTGATTTATACCTGAAAAATGCACATTTTCTAAAAAAAACATATGCTATACCATAAATATGTTATCAGACTGTCATCTTATGAAGTTGTTTCTTGGTTAGTGGCTATATATATCTTTATTTAGTCGAATAGTGATGAGCTACTGATGGAGTAAAAAACTGGTGGAGTAAAAAAAGTGGTGTCTTTTGCTAACGTGGTTAGCTAATAGATTTACATATTGTGTCTTCCCTGTAAAACATTTTAAAAATCAGAAATGATGGCTGGATTCACAAGATGTTGGTCTTTCATTTGCTGTATGCTGTGTATTTTCTGAAATGTTTTAGGATGAGTATTTTGGTAATTGACGTCAGTCTCTGTAATATATTCCTGCTGCTTCCAACGCTATTTTCAGATTGCAGCTGCAATGTAGAACTGTGATTTATACCTGAAATATGCACATTTTTCTAAAAAAACATATGCTATACCATAAATATGTTATAAGACTGTCATCTTATGAAGTTGTTTCTTGGTTAGTGGCTACTATGATATCTTTATTTAGCAAATTGTGATGCCCATGCAGGAAAAAACTGGTGGAGTAAAAAAAGTGGTGTCTTTTGCTAACGTGGTTAGCTAATAGATTTACATATTGTGTCTTCCCTGTAAAT
>NW_019942628.1:151689-163873 GCF_002910315.2 Salvelinus sp. IW2-2015
TTGTAGATAGAGTATATAGAGATACTGTAGATAGAGAACATCCTCTCACTGTCAACTGCGTTTATTTTCAGAAAACTTAAAAACTTCTTGTCAATAGGGGGCGCTGTTTTCACTTTGGAAAAAATCATGCTCAATTTAAACGGCCTTGTACTCTATTCTAGATCATACAATATGCATTATTTATTACTATTGGATAGAAAACACTCTCAAGTTTCTAAAACTGTTTGAATTATATCTGTGAGTAAAACAGAACTCATTTGGCAGCAAACTTCCAGACAGGAAGTGAATATTCTGAAAATGGGGCTCTGTGTCAGGGCCTGCCTATTCAACTGGCTTATATTTATCGATATACATGCACTTCATACGCCTTCCACTAGATGTCAACAGGCAGTGGAAGGTGGAATGAGGTGTCTAGCTTGATCTGAGGTCGAACAAGAGCTTTTGGAGTGGCAGATCAGCCATTTTGTCAGTTTTCCAAGGCGCGAGAAGGACCTCGACATTGCCTTCTGAAAAGCGTTCGGTATACACGGCTAATATCTCCGGCTCTGATTTTATTTGATACATATTAGAAAAACATCATAAAGTAGGTTTTTTCAACTGAGTTTCATCAGTTTATTCAACGTTTATTGGGACTTTTGGAGTTTTCCGTTCTTTGCGCCAAGAGAGGGTGGGAATGTTAGTAACATTGGCTAGCATTGTGGCGCGAATTCGACAGAAGAAATGGACATTCTAAAACCAAACAACGATTTATTCTGGACCAAAGACTCCTTGTACAACATTCTGATGGAAGCTCAGCAAAAGTAAGAAAAAATGTATGATGTTATTTCGTATTTCTGTGTAAAATATTGACTCCTATTCTCCGCCTGTTTGGTGAGTGCGTTCTCACAATAACGCAAGCTGTATGTTATGGTAAAGTTATTTTTAAAATCTAACACAGCGTTGCATTAAGAACCAGTGTATCTTTCATTTGCCATACCACAAGTATTTTTATGTAAAGTTTATGATGAGTTCTTTGGTCAGATTAGGTGAGTGTCCAAAATATCTCCGGACATTCTGGGAAAATGTTGCTACATATTCACAATGTATAACCACGATTGCAGCGCTAAATATGCACATTTTCGAACAAAACATAAGTGTATTGTATAACATGATGTTATAAGACTGTCATCTGATGAAGTTGTCCACAGGTTAGTGATTTAATTTTATATCTTTTGCTGGTTTTTGCGAAAGTACCTCTGCGGTGAATAAATGCATTTGTGTGTTTGGCTATTGTGGTAAGCTAATATATTCTACATTGTGTTTTCGCTGTAAAACACTTTAAAAAATCGGAAATACTGGCTGGATTCACAAGATGTTTATCTTTCATTTGCTGTACACCATGTATTTTTCATAAATGTTTTATGATGAGTATTTATGTATTTCACGTGCTCTCTGTAATTTTCTGGCTGCTTCGGTGCTATTTGTGATGGTAGCTGCAATGTAAAACTATGATTTATACCTCAAATATGCACATTTTTCTAACAAAACATAAATGTATTGTATGACATGTTATAAGACTGTCATCTGATGAAGTTGTTTCTTGGTTAGTGACTAACTATATGTCTATTTTGTCGGTTTTGTGAAAGCTACCTATGCGGTGGAAACATGGTGAAAATATGTGGTTGTGTGTTTGGCTATTGTGGTTAGCTAATAGAAATACATATTGTGTTTTCGCTGTAAAACATTTTAAAAATTGGAAATGATGGCTGGATTCACAAGATGTTTATCTTTCATTTGCTGTATTGGACTTGTGATTTCATGAAAATTATATTATATGATATCCCTGTCCCGTTAGGCTAGGCTATGCTAGTCAGCTTTTTTGAGGATCCCGGATCCGGGATGGGTATCACTGAAAGTTAACATGTGTACATTTTTGTATGAACATAACAAGATTCAACAACTGAGACATAAACTGAACACCTTCCACCGACATGTGACTAACAGAAATGTAATAATGTGTCCCTGAACAAAGGGGGGGGGGTCAAAATAAGTAACATAAGTAACAGTCAGTATCTGGTGTGGCCAGCAGCTGCATTAAAACTTCTTTTGTCACTACAGGGGGTGCTGTTTCAACTTCGACATTTTGCGTCTCCAAATTAAACTGCCTCGTACTCAATTCTTGCTCGTACAATATGCATATTATTATTACTATTGGATAGAAAACAATCTCTAGTTTCTAAAACCGTTTGAATTATGTCTGTGGTGAAAACAGAACTCTTTCTACAGCGAAAATCATGACAGGACATGCGAAGGTCAGAAAAATAGTCTCTGTTCTCAGATCAGTTTAAAGCTCTGTGTGTGCCCTATGGATCGAAATGAACTGCACCCGCCTTCCCCTGGATGTCAGTAACCAATGAGAAGTGGAATGGAGTCATGTTTTGACTGATTACATAGCATAACCACGATTTGTGATGCTAAATATGAACATTTTCGAACAAACTCTATATGCATTGTGTAATATGATGTTACAGGACTGTCATCTGAAGAATTCTGAGAAGGTTAGTGAAAAAATTAATATATTTTGGTGGTGATAACGTTATCGCGCTTTTTGCCTTGAATCAATGCTGGGGTGATGTTAGCTCATGTGGTATGCTAATATAACGATATATTGTGTTTTCGCTGTAAAAGACTTAGAAAATCTGAAAAATTGTCTGGATTCACAAGATGTTGGGCTTTCATTTGCTGTACGCTGTGTATTTTTCAGAAATGTTTTAAGATGAGTAATTAGGTAATACACGTTGCTCTCTGTAGTTATTCTAGTCGCTTTGGGTGAGTTTTGTGATAGTGGCTGCAATGGTAAACTGTGATTTATACCTGAAAAATGCACATTTTTCTAAAAAAAACATATGCTATACCATAAATATGTTATCAGACTGTCATCTTATGAAGTTGTTTCTTGGTTAGTGGCTTATTTAATCTTTATTTAGTCGAATTAGTGATAGCTACTGATGGAGTAAAAAACTGGTGGAGTAAAAAAAGTGGTGTCTTTTGCTAACGTGGTTAGCTAATAGATTTACATATTGTGTCTTCCCTGTAAAACATTTTAAAAATCAGAAATGATGGCTGATTCACAAGATGTTGGTCTTTCATTGCTGTATGCTGTTATTTTTCTGAAATGTTTTAGGATGAGTATTTGTAATTGACGCTCAGTCTCTGTAATTATTCCTGCTGCTTCCAACGCTATTTCAGATTGCAGCTGCAATGTAGAACTGTGATTTATACCTGAAATATGCACATTTTTCTAAAAAAACATATGCTATACCAAAATATGTTATCAGACTGTCATCTTATGAAGTTGTTTCTTGGTTAGTGGCTATGTATCTACTATATACTCTATCTACAGTATCTACTATATACTCTATCTACAGTATCTACTATATACTCTATCTACAGTATCTACTATATACTCTATATACAGTATCTACTATATACTCTATCTACAGTATCTACTATATACTCTATCTACAGTATCTACTATATACTCTATCTACAGTATCTATATATCTACAGTTTTTATATACACTGAATGTATAGAGTATAGAGTTTCATCCCCCTTTTCCCTCAGAACACCCTCATTTCATCGGGTCATGGACTACAAAGCGTTCCACAGGGATGCTGGCCCATGTTAACTCCAATGCTTCCCACAGTTGTGTCAAGTTGTCTGGATGTCCTTTGGGTGGTGGACCATTCTTGATACCCATGGGAAACTGTTGAGCGTAAAAAACCCAACAGTGTTGCAGTTCATGACACACTCAAACCGGTGCGCCTGGAACCTACTACCATACACCGTTCAAAGGCATTTAAATATTTTGTCTTGCCCATTAACCCTCTGAATGGCACACATACACAATCCATGTCTCAAATCCTTCTTTAACCTGTCTCCTCCCCTTCATCTACACTGATTGAAGTGGATTTAAAAGGTTACATCAATAAAAAAAACATACTGTAGCTTTCACCTGGATTCACCTGGATTCACCTGGATTCACCTGGATTCATCTGGTCGGTCTTTGTCATGGAAAGAAAACTTGTTCCTAATGTTTTGTGCACTCAGTGTACGTATTACACTAGAAAAGTGAGTTCACAGTAGATCAGTGTAGCGAAATGTTGGGAGGGGGGGTGAGCTATGCAGCCATAGAAGAGTCCGTTGTAGAGGTAAAGGATGAGAGCTGTATAGAGTGAGATCAGTGTGGGAGTGTGTGGGTTGACATACTGTGGTGGTGCTGGGGGTTGTGGTACACTGGGCTGTTGGGGATGAGAATGGGACTGACTGCATCTCAGCAGGCACGCAAAGCTGACAGACTTCTGTGGTAACCTGGGCAACTGCCACTGTCTACTGTCTCTGAGCTGAACCTCCCTCTACAGAATGAATGGAGGATGTGGTGAGTACGTCTAGTGTTCAGCGCGTTCTGGCGTACATGCATATGAGTGTGTGTGTGTGTGTGTGTACAACAAGGTATGTACTCACTACTGTAAGTCGCTCTGGATAAAAGCGTCTGCTAAATGACTGAAAAGTAAATGTGATGTGTGTGTGTGTGTGTGGTGTGTGGTGTGCTGTGTGTGTGTGTGTGTGGTTGTGTGTGTTGTGTGTGTGTGTGTGTGTGTGTGTGTGTGTGGGTGTGTGTGTGGTGTGTGTGTGTGTGTGTGTGTGTGTGTTGTGTGTGTGTTGTGTGTGTGTGTTGTGTAGGGTTGTTGTGGTGTGATGGTCAAAAATATAAGTAGGACACTGCGATATTATTGATTTATCTTGTGAACTGATTGGGCTCAAAGTGGCAAATTGTCCTCTTTCATTCATTTCATTTAACCAGAACAGAGCTACGTGGATATGTCATTACATTTGATATCGAGTTACTAACGGTTTGTATAATTATAAGCACATGGCTTTAGACGGCCCAAAAATGTTCTTAAAGACCTGCAACACTGTTTCAATGTGGAGAGAGAGACCAGTGTAGAGAAGTCTGCTGTGGACATATCAGTATGGGCCTGCTGGCCAATTAAGCCTGGTAACACGCTTACTGCCCTAGCCATCATCCTTCGTGCCAGCCTGTCATTAAGGATCCATTGATCCTCCCAGACACCACACTCAACACGATGCTCATGTTATAGTGGGTGATCACGCAAACCATATACTGTTTCATCTGGAGGCGCATTATGGAAGGAAGGCGGTGGAAATTTACAGTCTGTCCAAAGCTATTGGGACAGTGACACTTTCTGTTGTGCGGTTTTTGGCTCGTACTCCAGCACTTGGATTTAAATCAAAACAATGACTACAAGGTTAAAGTGCAGACTGTTAAAGCTTTAAATTGAGAGTATTTTATCCTATCGGAGTAACCGTTTAGAAGTACTGCATTTTTGATAATAGTCCCCCCATTTTAGGGACCCAAAGTATTAGGACAAATTCACTTACAGGTGTATTAAGTAGCAAAGTTCAGTCTTTGTCCGCATATTCCTCAGTACTCAATGTTACATTCAAAGTTTGTGATCTCTAACAACTTGTTGGATGCATTTTGCTGTTTGTTCTTGTTTGTGTTTTCAGATCATTTTGTTCCACATAGAAATGTGGTAGTATTTTGGAGTCAACTTTTACTGTAAATAAGAATATAATATGTTTTATTTACCTAATTATTGTGAATACCATGATTTAAATCAGGAATATGTGAGATGGAAGAAAGACTACAGCATAATATATACCTCCAAAATGCTAACCTCCCCTGTTATTGTAATGGTGAGAGGTTAGCATGTCTTGGGGGTATGATATAAAATGCTAACCTCCCCTGTTATTGTAATGGTAAGAGGTTAGCATGTCTTGGGGGTATGATATAAAATGCTAACCTCCCCTGTTATTGTAATGGTGAGAGGTTAGCATGTCTTGGGGGTATGATATAAAATGCTAACCTCCCCTGTTACTGTAATGGTGAGAGGTTAGCATGTCTCCAAAGCGCTGTACTTTTGAGACAAAAAAAAACAAAAAATGTGTTACTGTCCCATATATGTTTGGAGCTGACTGTAATGTTCTATGCCATGGTCACTAAAATGATATTCTAACACAAACATTGCATGAGATATAGAGATGGAGAGAGAGAGAGGAAAAAGAGTGAGGGAGACATGGAGCAGGAGAGAGAAGGAGAGAGATGAGAGATATAGAGAGAGAGAGAAAGAGAGAGCAAAAGAGAAAGAGGAGAGGTAGAGAGAAATAGAGAGAAACGGTCCCGAAATGCTAATGTTCCCTGCTCGTCCCCGACAGCTGGCCTGTGCTGTTTGACATGTGTGATGAATGGTGTATCATTGGTACTGCTGCCCTCTCCACTAATGGCACCAGTCCAGAGACAAAGGCAAGAGGAAAAACCCAGCAGCACCAGCAAAGGATGCTTCCTTCAATTAACACACCCCAGCAGCTCCCTTCCTCCTACACACACACACACACACACACACACACACACACACACACACACACACACACACACACACACACACACACACACACACACACACACACACTCATCGATGCTCATATCTCACTGCAGTGTTGACGGGTATCTGCTGAGCACAGCTTATTTCCCTCTGCTCTGATAGTTGCTGTGTGTCTCTCCCCACTTGCCTCTAGTCACCCGCGTCTCACATGTGGCAATTACTACAGACACATGGAGGTGTAGAGGCTTTTTAGGGTGTGGAGTGGCAAGACACAGAAGAAAAACAGAGCACTCAAGTGACAGGTGAAAAATGAGGGGAAAAGGAAACAGAAAAACATCCAGGGAAAGCATGGGGAAAGAGGAAAAAGATGCTTAGTTGGCAAAGAATGGGGCAGTCATTACTCACCCTGCACCCGGGCTGTTTGGGGACTGAGGCTGGGGCTCTTTGGAGCTGAGGCTGTTTGGGGCTGAGGCTGTTCAGAGAGAGAGCGAGAGAGAGAGAGCGAGAGCGAGAGCGAGAGCGAGAGCGAGAGAGAGCGAGAGAGCGAGAGAGCGAGAGAGCGAGAGAGAGAGAGAGAGAGAGAGAGAGGGTGAGAAGGATTATTTATCCTATCCTAGGTATTCCTTAAGAGGTGGGGTTCAGCTGTCTCCGGAAGGTGGTGATTGACTCCGCTGTCCTGGCGTCGTGAGGGAGTTTGTTCCACCATTGGGGGGCCAGAGCAGCGAACAGTTTTGACTGGGCTGAGCGGGAACTGTACTTCTCAGTGGTAGGGAGGCGAGCAGGCCAGAGGTGGATGACGCAGTGCCTTGTTTGGGTTAGGGCCTGATCAGAGCTGGAGGTACTGGAGGTGCCGTTCCCTCACAGCTCGTAGGCAAGCACCATGGTCTTGTAGCGGATGCGAGCTTCAACTGGAAGCCAGTGGAAGAGAGGGAGGAGCGGGGTGACGTGAGAGAACTTGGGAAGGTTGAACACCAGACGGGCTGCGGCGTTCTGGATGAGTTGTAGGGTTTAATGGCACAGGCAGGGAGCCCAGCCAACAGCGAGTTGCAGTAATCCAGACGGGAGATGACAAGTGCCTGGATTAGGACCTGCGCCGCTTCCTGTGTGAGGCAGGGTCGTACTCTGCGGTGTTGTAGAGCATGAACTACAGGAACGGGCCACGCCTTGATTGTAGTTGAAACGACAGGGTGTTGTCCAGGATCACGCCAAGGTTTCTTAGCGCTCTGGGAGGAGGACACAATGGAGTTGTCAACCGTGATGGCGAGATCATGGAAGGGCAGTCCTTCCCGGGAGGAAGAGCAGCTCCGTCTTGCCGAGGTTCAGCTTGAGGTGGTGATCCGTCATCCACATGATATGTCTGCAGACATGCAGAGATGCGATTCGCCACCTGGTCATCAGAAGGGGGAAGGAGAAGATTAGTTGTGTGTCGTCTGCATAGCAATGATAGGAGAGACCATGTGAGGTTAATGACAGAGCCAAGTGACTGGTGTATAGCGAGAATAGAGAGGCCTAGAACAGAGCCCTGGGGACACAGTGGTGAGAGCACGTGGTGAGGAGACAGATTCTCGCCACCGCTCCTGGTAGGAGCGACCTGTCAGGTAGGACGCAATCCAGCGTGGGCGCGCCGGAGATGCCCAACTCTGGAGAGGGTTGGAGAGGAGGATCTGAATGTTCACAGTATCGAAGGCAGCCGATAGGTCTAAAGGATGAGAGCAGAGGAGGAGAGTTGCTTTAAGCAGTGCGGACGCTCCGTGATACAGAGAGAGCAGTCTCAGTTGAATGACTAGTCTTGAAACCTGAACTGATTTGGATCAAGAAGGTCATTCTGATGAGAGATAGCGGGAGAGCTGGCCCGGACGGCACGTTTCAGAGTTTTGGAGAGAAAATAAAGAAGGGGATACTGGTCTGTAGTTGTTGACATCGGAGGGATCGAGTGTAGGTTTTTTCAGAAGGGGTGCAACTCTTCGCTCTCTTGAAGACGGAAGGACGTAGCCAGCGGTCAGGATGAGTTGATGAGCGAGGTGAGGTAGGGAGAAGGTCTCCGGAAATGGTTCTGGAGAAGAGAGGAGGGGATAGGGTCAAGCGGGCAGGTTGTTGGGCGCCGGCCGTCACAAGACGCGAGATTTCATCTGGAGAGAGAGGGAGAAGAGGTCAGAGACAGGGTAGGGCAGTGTGAGCAGAACCAGCGGTGTGTTGACTTAGCAAACGAGGATCGGATGTTCGTCGACCTTCTTTTCAAATGGTTGACGAAGTCATCTGCAGAGAGGGAGGAGGGGGGGGGGGGGGGGAAGGGGGAGGAGGATTCAGGAGAGGAGAGGTGCAAAGAGCTTCCTGGGGTTAGAGGCAGATGCTTTGGAATTTAGAGTGGTAAGAAAGTGGCTTTAGCAGCAGAGACAGAAGAGGAAAATGTAGAGAGGAGGGAGTGAAAGGATGCCAGGTCCGCAGGGAGGCGAGTTTTCTCCATTTCCGCTCGGCTGCCCGGAGCCCTGTTCTGTGAGCTCGCCTGAGTCGTCGAGCCACGGAGCTGGGAGGGGAGGCCGAGCCGCTGGAGGATAGGGACATAGAGAGTCAAAGGATGCAGAAAGGGAGGAGAGGAGGGTTGAGGAGGCAAGAATCAGGAGATAGGTTGGAGAAGGTTTGAGCAGAGGGAAGAGATGATAGGTGGAAGAGGAGAGGGTAGCGGGGGAGAGAGAGCGAAGGTTGGGACGGCGCGATACCATCCGAGTAGGGGCAGTGTGGGAGTGTTGGATGAGGAGCGAGAGGAAAGGATACAAGGTAGTGGTCGGAGACTTGGAGGGGAGTTGCAATGAGGTTAGTGGAAACAGCATCTAGTAAAGATGAGGTCGAGCGTATTGCCTGCCTTGTGAGTAGGGGGGGGAAGGTGAGAGGTGAGGTCAAAAGAGGAGAGGAGTGGAAAGAAGGAGGCAGAGAGGAATGAGTCAAAGGTAGAGTGGGGAGTTAAAGTCGCCCAGAAACTGTGAGAGTTGAGCCGTCCTCAGGAAAGGAGCTAATCAAGGCATCGAGCTCATTGATGAACTCTCCGAGGGAACCTGGAGGGGCGATAAATGATAAGGATGTTAAGCTTGAAAGGGCTGGTAACTGTGACAGCATGGAATTCAAAGGAGGCGATAGAAAGATGGGTAAGGGGAGAAAGAGAGAATGACCACTTGGGAGAGATGAGGATCCCGGTGCACACCCGCTGACCAGAAGCTCTCGGGTGTGCGAGAACACGTGGGCCGGACGAAGAGAGAGCAGTAGAGTAGCAGTTTCTGTGGTGATCCATGTTTCCGTCAGTGCCAGGAAGTCGAGGAATTGAGGGAGGCATAGGCTGAGATGAACTCTGCCTTGTTGGCCGCAGATCGGCAGTTCAGAGGCTACCGGAGACCTGGAATCCACGTGGGTCGTGCGCGCTGGGACACCAGATTAGGGTGGCCGATGCACGCGGTGTGGAGCGTTTGTATGGTCTGTGCAGAGAGGAGAGAACAGGGATAAGACAGACACATAGTTGACAGGCTACAGAAGAGACTACGCTAATGCAAAGGAGATTGGAGTGGCAAGTGGACTACGCGTCTCGAATGTTCAGAAGTTAAGCTTACGTAGCAAGAATCTTATTGACTAAAATGATTAAGATGATACAGTACTGCTGAAGTAGGCTAGCTGGCAGTGGCTGCGTTGTTGACTTTGTAGGCTAGCTGGCAGTTGTTGACTTTGTAGGCTAGCTGCAGTGGCTGCGTTGTTGACACTACACTAATCAAGTCGTTCCGTTGAGTGTAATAGTATCTACAGTGCTGCTATTCGGGGGCTAGCTGGCTAGCTAGCAGTGTTGATTACGTTACGTTGCGTTAAAAACGACAATAGCTGGCTAGCTAACCTAGAAAATCGCTCTAGACTACACAATTATCTTTGATACAAGACGGCTATTTAGCTAGCTATGTAGCTAGCTACGATCAAACAAATCAACGTTGTAGTAATGAAATGAAATGAAAATGTGATACTACCTGTGGAGCGAAGCGGAATGCGACCGGGTTGTTGAGTGCGGAAGTTTCTATTCGGTAGATGTTGGCTAGCTGTTGGCTAGCTAGCAGTGTCTCCTACGTTAAGGACGACAGATAGCTGGCTAGCTAACCTCGGTAAATTAACGATAATCACTCTAAAACTACACACTCTAAACTACACAATTATCTGGATACGAAGACAGCAAAGCAACTATGTAGCTAGCTACACTACACTAATCAAGTGTTCAGTTGGGTGTAATAGTTGCTACAGTGCTGCTATTCGGTAGGAACGGTGGACGTTTGCTAGCTGGCTAGCTGCTGGGCAGATAGCAGATAGCAGTGTAGACTGCGTTAGGACGACGAAATACGATAATTACGCAATTATCTTTGATACAAGACGGCTAGTAGCTAGCTAAGAAGAAATTGTAAGATTAGACAAATCAAACCGTTGTACTATAATGAAATGTAATGAAATGTAATGAAAAGTTATACTACTGCGGACCAAAGTGCTGGTGATGGCTTTGTAATGGAAGGGTTGGGAATCGCTTACTTTTAGGTGGTTGTAGAATTTAATCGCTCTTTTCTGGATTTTGATAATTAGCGGTTATCGGCCTAATTCTGCTCTGCATGGATTTGTGTTTTACGCTGTACACTGAGGATATTTTTGCCGAATACTGCATGCAGTCTCAATTTGGTGTTTGTCCATTTTGTGAGTTGTTAGATTGGTGAGTGGACCCCAGACCTCACAACCATAAAAGGCAAATGGGTTCTATAACTGATTCAAGTATTTTTAGCAAGTATTTTTTGGTATGTCGATTTTATGTTCCTTTTGATTTTGATTTTTTATTTTACCTTTATTTATACAGGTTTTTTCTCATTGAGAATAGCATCTCTTTTCCAAGAGAGACCTGTCCAATAGCAGCAGAGGGAACAACGTTTCAGACAAAAACAGCTTACATACACTAACACAAATTAAACAAAACTATAATATATATATATTCCACAAAATTATTCTGGCTTTAGAAGCTTCTGATAGGCTAATTGACATAATTTGAGTCAATTGGAGTGTACCTGTGGATGTATTCAAAGCGTACATTCAAACTCAGTGCCTCTTTGCTTGAGATAATGAGAAAATCAAAAGAATCAGCCAAGACAATGAAAAAATTGTAAGACCTCACAGGTCTCGTTATCCTTGGGAGCAATTTCAAATGCCTGAGGTACCACGTTCATCTTGTAACAACAATAGTACACAGTTATAAACACCATGGGACCATGCAGCATCATACCACTCAGGAGGATACTCGTTCTGTCTCCTAGAGATGAACTGTACTTTGGTGCCAAGAGTTGCAAATAATCCCAGAACAACAGCAAAGGACCGTGTGAGATGCTGGAGGAAACAGGTATAAAAGTATCTATATCCACAGTAAAACGAGTCCTATATCGATATAACCTGAAAGGCCGCGCAGCAAGGAGAAGCACTGCTCCAAAACCGTCATGAAGAAAAGCCAGACTACGGTTTGCAACTGCACATGGGGCAAGATCATACTTTTTGGAGAAATGTCCTCTGGTCTGTGAAACAAAAATAGAACTGTTTGGCCATAATGACCATCGTTATGTTTTGGAGGAAAAGGGGGAGGCTTGCAAGCTGAGGAACACCATTCCAATCGTGAAGCACAGGGGTTGGCAGCATCATGTTGTGTGTGTGCTTTGCCTCAGGAGGACTGGTGAACTTCACAAAATAG